>NC_142931.1:18516541-18624041 GCF_046866305.1 Octopus bimaculoides | reverse complement strand
CATCAGTAAAGCACAGTCTAACTATTGGCTACACACACAAAGTAGAAAGTAGATATATAAAAATACACACAGTGTATGGAGAGAGAGAGAGAGAGAGAGAGAGAGAGAAGGTGAAATAAAAGGAGATATAGAGAAAGAGCAAAGGGGGAGAATGGGGTGGGAGCTTTATTCATTCACAAAATATTACTGAATTAATCATGTGTGTCCTCTATATGTAAAATCGAATATAAAAAAAGTGTATCATCCACTGATTTTAAATGGATATGAATTTTATATATAAATACAAATCTACACACATGTATTATTGTGTGTGTAAATCTAATTTAATGCACGATCTATTAAGGCCACCCTTTCATGTCAACATGATCTAGCTCCCTTCAATGCTCTAGTCCCACATACCCTGACACTCACTTTTGTTCTCCAGCCTTCTTAGATGGGTAACATCATCTCTGACAGCTATATGTTAGCACGTTCATGCATTTGGCATCAGTGAGATCAGCAGGAGAAAGCAGTGTGGCAGAAATCAACTTAAACGGAGAGAGCTTGTCAGGATGAAAGCCTATGCAGACAATTGAATTGTAACATTTGAGCCATGAAATTATAAAGCAGTGTTTTCATCAAGGAATGCTATGAAGCTCATGAAAGCTTGCATTGCACTTTAAGAATTGCAGGCAGCCAATAAAAATGAGCTTTGAGATTCTCTGTGTAACCATAAACAGCAAGTTGGTGTGGGAAAAAGATGACACCTCTGTATGTGACAGAGCTGCTTATAAGGCAAATTCCCATGTAAGTTGGACTAGAATGAAAGAGTCACCACTGACAAAGAACAAATCAAGAACATTATGACTGATACAAACAATTAACTCCCTACCAGGGAAAGGAAAGCTTTTTAGATCATTGCAGTCAGCTGCAATGATTTGAAGATGTTGCTAAAAAAACAACACCAGCAACAGGTTAAAATGTAGGAGACTGGTAACTACAGCAATATAACTCCACAAATTACACACACACACACACAGCTAGAACACTGAACACAGAGCAATGCTACCACTGCAGTCTGAAAGATGTCATTTTACAATGGCTTGTACATTCATATCTGTGTATGACCTCTAAATATTCAATGCAAAGATCCATATTGATGGCAGGCACTTAATTCACTTGGCTGAACCGTTTTGCATTACAAAATACAGGCTTTCAAAGGCTAAGTGCATGGATACCACTTTACCCTCACAGAACCAGAAATGCAATGATTAACTCACTGGAAATGTATAACCGATAATGCTATAGTTTGCAAACCTAGGATATAAATTGAAACAAAAATATATGCCATATGAATTGATATATTTTTAAATGTTTTGGTCATGAAGAAGCTCTCAGTGATTGGTAATATCAATGCTGATTATGATATTCTTGGAAATCTGCTAGTTGATGAGTCCAGAGAAAAAACATGCAGTCAGGGTTTTAAGAGTTGATGTTCCGTGGTAGGGTGAGCAGAGAAAATATGGATGATGACAGGAGGGGAGAGGCAGTGAGTTGGATAGACTAGGGTGGAGGTGGTACAATACCAGCCGGGTCAGAGAAGTGGAACTTGCTGTAGTACCAGTGGAAAAGCCAGAGAAAGGTGACACCACTTCAATAGGCTTGAAGGTGGTCTGGTCAATCAGAAAGTAAGATATAGTCTAGGAGGTTTGTGTGTGTAGCAGCTAGCAGCACTCAGAAGTGGGGGTCAGTATTCGATAGTGGGTCTCATATGAACCATGAAGAATGTTAGCAACTGAAGTATTTTCTGGTTGTAAAGATGAAGTCCAATTATTGTGATGCAGTTTTGCTCTGTTGTGAATGTGAAATTGCCAGATGAGATCTTCAATGGTTACAAGCCCTGTACACATAGCGATTTTAAGAGTTTGTGGCTGTGCTGTCTATGATAAGCAACATGGAGTACAAGGTTGTTTCTTTAATATTGGCAATAACTATGTGTGTTTCTGTGAAATGAAACAAGATGGAGAATGGCTTTCGGTCCCCATTCATGGAAGAAGTGAATGTTTGGCATGAGGTGATTCATGGGAGGATTGTATGCAGAAGGTTACAGAAGGAAGGTGGAGAGATAGGTGATATCATCTACATATATGCAAGCATTCTTGGAGATGATGCAAATTCATCAAAAAATGGTGTTCAAGAAATAATGCTTATTGAAGCACTTGCAGTTGATATATACTTATATACAAATCTTTATACATATATGCATGAATTCAAACAAATATGTACATAAATATAGTCATGTATATAAGGGCAAGTAAAAATGCACACACCTATGTATACACATGGTTTGACATTTGGAGAATCATCCAGCCCTAAAAAATTGGATGGCTTTATCTAAGTACTGCAGCACTGGCAAGTCCTTTCATGACAACCATGACCAGTGCATATCACTCACTATGCAACACAACCCTCATCCTCTCCCAGCTTCTAAACTGAAGCCACATCATTCATTCCTTTATCAAAAAGATCTGTACCAGTATTGTAGAAATCTCCTACAGCTATGATGATTTTTCTGAACTGTATTCATAGGTAAAAATTCTCTACATTTGTTATGAGGTTTAAATTTAATTGCATGCACATCAAGTAAACTTTCTCCAAAGCTATTTCATGCCATTCAACCAAGTGTATCACAATTCATACATACAAACCAACTACTAAAATATATCTGGTTGATTCAAATTAAAAAGGCCGTGGGTCCTGACAATCTCCCATTACACTCAATATGCTCCAGACCTCATCCCTATATTCACCAAATACTCCTATCTACTGGTCTCTCTCTCTCTCTCTCTCTCTCTCTATCTTATCTATCTGTCTGTTTGTCTCTGTTTAGCTATCTTTAGGTATGTGCTACATTGCTATGCTTTCCCAAGAAGGGCAACTGCTTCTCTCCAGCCAACTAACATCTTGTTATCACTTTAAACAGATCAAATTTAAAGGAAATAAATATTAACATTTTCTAACCCTTTCTATCTCCTTCTCCCTCTCCCTATCTCTATTTCAAAACCACAAGGATGACATTCTTATGACTAGACCTATTAGAAACTTATTCCAGCAGACAACACTTACAAGTGGGTTCCCAATCTTAGCAACAGGTGAAAGCATTGTCACTACCTTTGACTTAAGCAAGGCTTTCAACTGCATCTGGTCTAAAAATTGTTGCCTATAAACTCTATTTGCCTCTCATCTCTTTGATTGGTAGCTTCTTGTCTGATTGCACTGCCACAGCCTATACAGATGGAGCTCTACCTGATCCACACCCATGATTCTATTCTATTCCCTATAGTCTTTCTCTTATAGATCATTGACCTACTAGCCATCACTTCCAAGAAGGATCCCTCTAGGAGGGGTGCTGCATGTACAACAGCTCACAGAAAAATCTACAATGATTCCATAAACAGAAACTTCAAAAACATTCCAAGTGAGAAAACACATATCAAAACATCATGGCACCCCCAACGTTACCCATAATAAGCACACACCTAGAACCTTTGAGACAGCTTCAAACAATTGGCTCCACTATCGTTCAGGATATTTTCTTGGCAAAAACACATCCTTAACACAGCAAAGACTGCATGTCAAAGACTGGACTTTCTCTTGAGAGACTGAAAATACTTCACCTGCATGTTACAACACTCAGGTAAGATCCACACTGGAAAACTGTCCCTACATTTGGGTACTGTATGTCACTCACAAACATTCCCCAGCCTCTGGTTCACAAATGTGCTGTCTCCTCTACCAGATATATTTTTACCACAATTACAATGGCTTCTGTTCTTTGGAGCTGACTGGTCTCATACCCCCACCACTTTGACATTCTTGATTTATCTGTTTTCCTCCCTCTCATTATGCATGTTGTGACCCCACTAAGCCCTCACTCTGCTCAGTTCTTCTCCTACCAGAATGTTGGACTCATACATCTTCCTGCAAATCCTCTCTTGCCATCATCCACCATCTGGTCATTCTCCAATCATTCTGTCTTCCTCTATTATATCATTCTGCTGTGTCTATTCCATCTCCTTATCAACAACCATCATGTAGCTATTCCTCTCATTCTCATTGTCGTTTAGCTCCCATCTCTTTCGTTCTCTTCTATTATTCTCTTGGCCTGGTTCTCATTCATCACTTTCATTTCACCTGCTTAGTAATATTGTTTCTATTCAATCTCCCTACCAACAAACATTATTGTAATTGTTTGTCTCTCTTTCATAGCTTTTTCTTCTGCCATCTTTGTGTCCCTATCACTCCTGTTATTCTCTGTTTACTCTCTCCTATCACCCTCTTGCTCTGAGTCTCTTCCTACCTAGTTGTGTGCAAAAGAAAAAAATGATCAAATAGAAAATGGGGATTCTTTTTTAGTCTTACCAGCTGCAAGATAACTTTTCTGGAGCCAGAGAACAAATAAATGGTGATAACAGAGGAAGAGAGGACTGTTTAGACTCACTGGGGAGAGAACAAACTCTTGTGCATCTGCCATGATAAAAGACACTTAGAACACTCTACACACACATCTGTTGTTGGCTAACAATCTGGAGATGATATACTCAAAACTGATGAAGAAGCTTATTTAGACCAGTCCAGAGCCTATTGCTCTGGAGTTTTCACAGTGCCCAGTCTGATTCACCAGAAGTGGCTGCACAGAGTGGAAACAAGCTATTGAAGTGGCTTATACAAACTATATGTGTGTGTATGTGTGTATGGATACATGAACATGTATACACACATGCACACACACATATTGAAACAACTGTGCTGTTATTAGGTATGACTTGCTTTATAAAAATAGACTCCATATATATATTGTATTGGGTCCTTTATTGAGTTGTAGTCTCCTCAATCTTTGTTCAAATATTATACTCACTGTATATACATACACACACATGCACTCTCACACAAACACACACACATACACATGATATGAGAAGCTGTTAAATGAGAATGTATAAGAAAGACTAACCCATGCAGACTCAACTGAAGAACGAGCTGTTAAAGTTCATAGCTATATGGTTGAAATGGCCATTAAGGATATGAAAGCAGAGAAAGTAAAAAGATCATTAGAGACAGTCACAGATATGCTGAAAACCAGTGGCTACAAAGGACACGTACACGTTATAGTCAGTCAGGTCATCCATGAAGAGGTAATGCCAAGAAACTGGTACAGAAGCAGAATTATGAACTGCTACAAGGAGCAAAAAGAGATGCTTTAGAAAGAAGCAACTACAAAATCATTAAACTGATGGACCAAGTAATGAAAGTAACAGAAAGATTTATGGCATAACTAATTAGAAAGATAATTAGTTTAAATGAAATATAGTTCATGCTTGTGTAGTAAAGAGCAAGACACAATTGCTAGTATTTGTTGACCTAGAAAAGACCTTTGACAGAGAAACAAGCTCTGTAGTCTGGTGGTCACTAAGAAAACTAGATGTACAGGAAGAACTTGTGAGAACTATACAACTTCTCACAGAGATGCTGTCAGCAGAATAAAAATTAGCAAGAAGTTCAGAGAGGAACTTAGCATGCAGGTTGGTGTTCATCAGAGCTTGGTTGATAGCCTCTCTTGTTTATCAGAGCTCTCCATGTCTAACCAAGTGCAATTATACAGCTGATGCTCCAGCATGGTATAGGCTATGATTATTAACACAAACAAAGAAAGCACATCACTTTGTTAGTAAATGGCTTGAGTTCTGTATTGAAGAACTTAATCTAAAAGAAATTCAACACATACAAGTGGTAATTTCATTCATTATCATGTCTTGTAGTTTTTCTCCTTGAATTTTTTTTCAAAAGATAATATTTTTATATTCATCTGTTCTGAAGTAAAAACAGTATATATATATATATATATATATATATATATATATATATACACCCTCAGTTCTTTACATTACTCATCATATATTCACTTGCTCATTCCTACAAAATACAACCAAGATAATGACCTCCTGTATCCAATCAGAGCCCAGCATTCATTAAAAATTTCCGATGGTTTTACTTGATACTTTTCTGAAAATTTTTCATGTACATATCCGGTGACAAATTTTCAGTGTGCTTTTCCCATGTGATATTATACAAAGTGACTATCCTTGTCTTACTCTTCACTACTGTCTGAAGAAGAGAAATATGAAACTTGGAACAACAGTTTTCAGCTTCCAATACATATAAAAAATAAAAACCGCAACATCTCCTCTTGAATAATCTCATTTCTTTTTGGCACAATTTTTCATAGCGAAATGCACACAAACACACACGCAAATATATATATATATATATCATTATTGGGAAAAAAAAACACAAGAATGAAAAACCACCCCCACCAAAAAACAGACACGATGTACCACACCATGTACATACATTTCCCGCTCTGTAATGACTTTGAGTGAAAAGGCAGAATGAAGTATGCTGTTATTTCTTTTATATTCAATGATTTATAGAACTGAACATACAGCACATGTGTTTAATAGCATTACACCGAGTATATAAACATTGAGCTTGAAAGGCAAAGTAAATTGCATCTATTGAACATCATTTACTGAATCATACATCACATTGCATGCATTAAATCAGCATTTTTATAAAGAATTAGAAATCATTTACTTTTCATATTTAGTAATTAATATTTTTAGTTTTAGTTTGGATAGAACTGCCTACTTTGCATATTTTATATATACGCACACACACACACACACACACACACACACACACACACACATATATATATATATATATATATATATATATACATTTATAAACACACACACAGAGAGGCATATAAAGGTACATGTATATGCATATCAACATGTAAGTGTATTTATAAGTGGATGTTTCTGTGAGTGCACACACACACACACACACACACACACACACACATATATATATATATATATATATAGAGAGAGAGAGAGAAGTGTTTTCTGCAAGAATGAACAGGGTTGGCAGTTTTGTGGTTAAACAAAACGTAGAATCAATGAGTGTGAGATGATGTGTACACAGAAGTGTAAGGTTAATTGAACCAGGGGAGGACAGTTTGAGTGTGAATGAGAAGTCAGAGTGTGCAAAGTTGTGTGTGTGAGAGAGAAAGAGAGAGAAGATGGAGAGAGAAACTGCATACTTCTAATGTGTATATAAGAGACCATGAATGCATGTATGCATTCAAGAGTACATATGCATGATTTAGTGAGATCCAGAAGTGGTATCTTTAGGGTATGAGTTAATCTTGTATTTCTGAGTGTGTGTGTGTGATTGTGAGTTTTGTAAAGATGGACAAGAATGTCCATATTTTCTTTTAAGACTTAAAAAAAAAAAAACTACAAAGAAAAAAATATCTTGAAAATAAAATAAAAGTTCATTAGCTACATAGAGAAACAGTGTATTTTTTTTCCCCTGAAGTTCATGAGAAAGGCTTTTAGCTGTCAACTGGATCCTATGTCATTAACATGAACCTGACCTACATTAAGTCCTGGAAACAGGGACCACTTAAACTGGAATCAAATTTTCAGCAGCATACATCACTTCGTTTGCAAGAACAAATTCTCGTTTAAGCAGAATCAAAGCAGAGGAAATATGGAAATTGTTAAATCTCACGCATGACCCTAAACCCTAAACACGTTTTAAATAAGGCGTATGTGCATTTATGATTATGTACATACATACACATTTTAATTTTATATATAATATCATTTTTTTTTTATTTCTAAGTATGTGTGTATATGATGTGTACATATGTATGTGCACATTATATGTCTCTGCATTTAAATATTCATATTTTTACATTTGTGTGCGAGTGTGTGTGATATGTATGCACGTGTGTGTGTATGTATGTATTTGTGTGTGTGTGATGTATGCATGTGTGTGTGTGTGTGTATTTTCACACCAATGTACAAAGTGGTGATGATGATAAGCATGCATTTTATGCATTGTTTTGTGTGTGTGTAAATTTTTTGAAAAATTATCAATATTTTCATCAGTTATGCAATTTTTTTTTTTTTTTAAATCAGGTATGAATCTATTATTGAGAGAAAGAAAGAGAGAGAGAGAGAGAGAAAGAGAGAGAGCGTTAGAGAGAGGAGTGGGTAAGGGAGGAGAGAGAGAGAGAGCTATAGAGAGAGGAGTGGGTAGGGGAGAGGAATGAGGAAAGAGTTCTTGCTTTTCTTGTGCTAAGTTCGCCATAAGAATCACCTTGTTTCCTGAACGTGTACATGACTAAATAAGAGATACCTATTGAAAATTAAACAACCATTTATAGAAACTGACAACTAGTTGAAGCTAAAATGTGTTACAAAGAAACTACTACAGTAACAGCAGTTTCTGGCACACGAATATATACATACATATATATATATATATATATATATATGCTGAAATGTGATGATGCTTTCTATCTAAGTTGATAAACACTGCTCAACCAGATTTTACATTAAGAATGATGATGAATATCCAATGATATGATGGCTTGGTATACTAGAAATAGCAGTAAAATCATCCTTGTATCAAGCGCCATCATCTTAAATATAAATGATGCACTGGATTATGAAGTCTTTGATACACGTAGAAGAGGTTGAGATTATCATGGTTGGGACAACTTTGATCTGAGGCTCTGCTTGATCACGGCTAATCTGAGTCAGAAGAACAACACTGACATTTCAGCTATGACCAATAGTTCAAAAAGCAAATACTAATCAGTTATATATACACACACACACACACAAATTTATATAAACATACATACATATATATATATATGATTGGGTGCACTCAACACAAAGCAATTAAACCATTTAGAATTTGGCCCTGCCTTAAACTCTCACTGTTGCTCGTACACACAAGTTGTCCATATCTAAGGGAAGGCTATGATGTAATACAAACATATATATATATATATATATATATATATATATATATATATATATTTAATTATATGTATTTCTTCTATCTAAATGAATAATAATTCTTCGGATAGAATAAATGGGTTAATAGAAACCAATGTAGCAAAGAACACAAAATAACTTTGGGTCATAATGTTTTACGTTTAAGATGATTCCCATGCTTTCCCTGATGAGAAGGTTACAATTTTAATATCACAGATCCCTATGGATCACATAGGTTGTAATCCTTTGAAACATATGTAGGAATAAAGTATGCAATTATAACATGCATTTTCTCCATTCCTTAAATTTTTAAATATATATATATATATATATATATATATAGATAATAAAAATCTCTAGTGAGACTTCTTTATCAATGGACCTGAAGGAGACCCAAACTGATGGGTCAAAACATGTTGTGCCTAATAAAAGTCTAATATGAAATCCATCTCCTACTATTAATTAATACTATATATATATATGTAGATGTGGCATGGGATTTTGTTAGTGAACAGGTCGCAGTCTCAAAGCGATGAAAATATTTTGACAAATTAAATTTAAATGTTAAAGTGAATCTAACGGTTTTTGTGTGTTTTTAAATGACTTATAAACACCTTCCACGCTGCAACTGCTTTTGTTTCAGCACATGATCTCAAACCAGGTCACTTGCTATGCAAGTACATCTCCGTAATATATATATATATATATATATATATATATATATGTATATATATATAAACCTATATATATATATATATATATAAGTTTGGTAGAACAAACAGGTGAAATAGAACTCAGTACATGAGTATATATTTCTTTTATTATTTTTACCAACAGAAAGTTCTAAAAGTGACTCAAAGGCCAAGGGTTTTGTACATGGCACTTACCAAACTGACAATTTGATAAAAATTACAAGTATACATATACACATGCATGTACGCATGTATATATGTGTGTATGTGGCTATATATAGCTATTTGCTTTCAAGTGTTATAATTAACCATTATGCTTAGCTCAAAATGCAAGTCTTAGTCTCAGAATGTTATAGAAGATGAAAACGCTAGTTTTGAATCACTGTGTGTGTGTGTGTGTGTGTGTGTGTGTATGCTTGAAACATCCCGAAGTCTAATAATGTTTAGCAAAGATCTTCTATCAATAGCAGTATGACCTCAGAAATTCCTGCAGGTCAAACAATAAGTCGTTGACCTAAACACCCACTTCTACTACTGCTACATTTAAACCTTGTGTAACAATGCTTTTCTGTCAGGTTTTCCTACTTCTAAGATGGAGAAGTGACGTATGTTGCCATGATCTCCATAACCTTCCAAGTCAACAGCATTCTTGAGAGAGAGTTTGTCTATAAACTAAATTCTTGGAAGATAGTTTATATAATTTGATGCTGGTAGGAGTTATATGCCCACTGTAAAGCACACACACTCCTTTACTTGTTTCAGTCATTTGACTGTGGCCATGCTGGAGCACTGCCTTTAGTCGAGCAAATCGACCCCAGGACTTATTCTTTGTAAGCCTAGTACTTATTCTATCGGTCTCTTTACCAAACCGCTAAGTTACAGGGATGTAAACACACCAGCATCAGTTGTCAAGCGATGGTGGGGGGACAAACGCAGACACACAAACACACACATATATATATACATATATACAATGGACTTCTTTCAGTTTCCGTCTACCAAATCCACTCACAAGGCTTTGGTCAACCCGAGGCTATAGTAGAAAACACTTGCCCAAGGTGCCACGCAGTGGGACTGAACCCGGAACCATGAGGTTCGCAAGCAAGCTACTTACCACACAGCCACACAACATAAGCACATACAAGACTTTTCAGGCATGTATAATTCTATGTAGTTCCACATATGTATTATACATACTCATACAAAATTATTTACTAAATTCACAATCTCACAGATACTATTACACACACACACACACACACACAACTATATATACCCACATATGCACTTAGGTGTAGGTGTATCCATGGGAGATCATATCTGTAGTAAATAATTGTGTTGAGTGTGTCCATGTGCAGGAATGTGTACACATGTTATGCATATGCTTGTTAGTGAGAATATAATCCATCATGGAGTCTCATTAAATTATATACACTATCGACCAATAACATTGACAGTTTTTTCACCTGATTGTGTGTATTTACACCTTGCTTGCTTAAACAGAAGTTGTGGTGTAGAGATGGTGTGTTACAGCAGTTGATTCTCTTGTCAATAAACCAATTGCTTGCTTTGTGCCTCCAAAGCTGTGTGAAATAAGAGACCTCTTACTTGAAAAACAGGTAAGGGTTAGCAACAGGAAGGCATCTGGCTGTAAAATAATACCTCAGTATCATTTGTCTAACCCGTGAAAGCAGGGAAAAACAAAACACACACACATACACATACGTGTGAATGAAGTTCTCTTCCAGCCAAGCCCTAATACAAACCAAATGACATAGCCGGAGTCAATACCATTGATGGGCAGAAGCTGGCGGAAGCTCGACACTTGACCTAACTGGGCAATAGGATTTGTGGTTATGAGAGGCTGAGAGGCAAATTAAATAGCAAGATGAGCAAAGCTAGTTTAATATTTGAAAGGTTCAAAGAGTGACTGTGGAACAACAAGCACATTATGATCCATATAAGAAATATGTGTGTGTGTGTAACAATGTATGTATGTATGTATGTGTCTCAGACAGATGGTTCTCAGTTGTTTGCTCAACTGAATTGCCTGCTTAATGATATAATGTGTGTCTGATCAGGTAGTGTCTTTGAATTACTTTGAGTGACACTTTCCCCAAGATGCCATGCAGTGAGATTGAACCCAAGACTTCCTTGTTATGAAGCAAACGTCTAAACCATTCACCCATACTGCTCATGCAAACCCCCCCACACACACATATATAAATATATTAGGAACATACATCTAGAATACACACACACACACACACACAAATCATGTGTTTCTCTGCTAATATAAGTTGGACAAGTATTTCTCGGTCACATGCCTCATTGCCACCAATGCTTGCTTACTTTTCAAGTTAGGTATTTTTTTTATTTCACTGGCCTTTATGCACACTGAAAACCATTATGCTTCAGGGTCTGTTGTTTATGAGAGAGGCACATCGTTACCATTTGGCTCATAGGGCTTTGTAAGGCCCATATATATAGCAGAAGAGTTTTGCCAAAGGTGCCATACAGTAGGCTGGAACCCAAAACCAAATGGCTTCAAAGCAAACTTAATTTTACACTCATTCTTACATTTATAAGTTTATTTATATATAGAAAAATAAACAAATATGTAAATAAACACACGCATATATATATAAATATATATGCATACAAATCTATCTACACACAAAACCACACCTAATGTCATACAGATATTTAAAATATATGTTTGTGTGTGTGAGAGAGAGAGCTATATATACATGTTTGACATTCGATATTTCTTTTGATATTTGTACACGAGATCTGTTAAAGGGTTACAAAATTTGAATGACATCCATCCCTCTCATCCCCCATCACCCGCTTCTTCATCATGTAATCCTTAAACGAGATGGGTTAAGTAAATGAAATAGATAAAAAAATCGATGCCGGTGAGAATCATGCAATTATTCAATAAAAGTACAATATATAAATATATATATATATATTTATATATATATGTATGCAAAAATAAAAAATAAAAGGAAAAAAAAGAAAGAAATGTCGTTCAATAGAGTTCAATGTTTATCGGGTTACTTATATGAAGTACAAGATAAAAAGCAGGGTTTTATCAAAGGGAATTCTATTTCAAAGCTTAACAAATACCTTTCTCCACTGAGAATAAAAGAGCATACGCTATTTTTTTCAAAACATTTTCCTTAGGTTTGTTACTGTTGATGTGAAAAATCATTATTTATTTAGATATTGCTACACATCTGCTAGAAAGTATATTTGCAGTAGATTTCCATTTAATAGTTAAAATAGTAAAGCTACCGAAGATAGACTTGACTTATCTGATATTTAGTTGGTAAAGCAGAACATGAGAATAAAGAAAATATGAAATTTGGTTTTAGCATTGCGAATATTTTTATTATTCATCATCATTATTATTATTTTTTTTTTCCAGTTTTCATTTTCCTCAACAATAGAAATCTCCATGGAATTCAGTAAATATGCTAATATAGACAGAAGAAATTTCAGGTCAACATTAAAATAAATGCGTTTCACAAATGGAAGCCATATATTCTATTTGAAGTTTAATTCAATATTGTCTTATCTAGAAAAGAAATGATAAAAGAAATTATAATAAACACAAGAAAGAAACAAAACAATTTTTATATTCAATTGTTAAAAGCCTGACTAGTACTGCTCTCTATCTTTTGTGTACCTCTTCCCAGTAAGGAACAACAGAGATGAAGAGATACTTTAAGTATTCTAGCTTTCTCTCTCATATAAAATATTATATATCATATCTAGACTTTTTAAAACTGTTTAACTTATTCAATTTAGACGAAGTAGTTGAAATTTTGAAGTCAGTATTGGTGAGGGGTGATGGCAACGAAAACCACCAGCACTGCTGCCTCCACTTAAATTACCAAGAATATGCTAATGCAATTCAATTTCTTCCTTTTCTTCCTGCTAAAATATAGCTATGTAAATCAGGCTTCTCTCAGAAAGAACATGCATTTCTCTTTAGTAGCAAAAGTATGGTACTCAAGGATCTAATGATTTTAATGAGTGATAAATTCTCAATGATTAAGATGTGCAATTAATTAAAATTGATAAATCAATGACATATTAAAGATAATCTCTCCATCTCTCTTTCAAAGTTTTAAGTTGGTGTTCCCCACTAGATATATTTCTAATTAAGTCAAAATAATTAGCATATATTTCATGAGTGTTACCTTATCTATCTATCACTCACTGTGCGTGTGTGAATGAGAGAGAGAAAGGAAGAGATTAGAAAAAAAGCAGTAGATATTTAGCTTATAAAGAAGAAAGGCTACTATCAAAAATAAAAAAGTGTTAGCAAAATCACACAACAAAACCAGTACTTTTATCTACAAACTTTTTTTTTTTAAAAAAACATTAACTTGAACGTAACTCTGAGCCCTAGTCACTAACTTCTACTTTTTCTCTTTCAGAATCGACATTTAACGATAGAGGAAGCACAGATGAAGAAAAAGAAAAAACAAGACCAAGAAAACAAAAACAATATAATAGTGCCTCAGAAAAAATGTGCTTCAATAAATAAAAGAAAGACAATAATTTTTAAAAAATTGACAAACAAAACGAAAGAATGTTAAGAATGGATTACAAAGTATTTTCCAAACACTTTCCATGTTGGATTAATATTTTACTATTGTGTTATAATACACTATGTTCAGCTGTACATTATCAAGAAACGACAACAGCAATGAACTCCAAATCGTTGTCAGTGCAATATAATAAAATTCCAATTACTACAGAAGGCTTTCCAAATAGAATCAAGAATGTTCAACATTTCAGGGTAATGGAAACAGCAAGTTATCATTTACCAGCACTTAAAGATAAACAGCTGGCACTTAATGACCTCCCAAATTTGATAGCTGCAAGCACAGAAACACCTTTACATTCTAAAAAATACCACCAGCACAACAACAACAACTATCAATGGGCTTATAGTAAACATAAAGAACGGAAGAATTATAGTCCACATCTAAATCTGTCACTTCGAGACATGAAGACTAAACAAGATTCGAGATTTTCTAGTAAGTGGCGCCAGATAAGTGCTCTTGGAATACATTCTAGTTCTGTAAAAACTCCAGAGTTGAGTAAGATTTCACCTGAAAATGTTATGGTTTCAGGCCAACCTCCACTTAAGAGCTCGTCTTTTGATCAACAGAACCCAGTGACTAGTCAGGATGATTTCAATGTAAAAAGAAAGCATCCAGTTCTAACATCTTTACACTCAGTTACGACAACAAACAAAATGTCTATAGCTGATAATACGATACAATCATCAACATTGCAACAAACAGTTTCAGAAAGTATGTTGAGAACAGGTTCACAACATAAACCTGATAGGGTAATACTTCTGTTAACACCTACACCTGTACTTAGTACCTTGACAACGCTTATTAATGAAACTCAGTTTGAAAACTATTCAACAACTGAGGAGATGCCTCTCAAAGAGGCAAATTCCAGTGACATCCCAGAATATTTAGCTCAGCCACCATTCCTTTTAAATATAAAAGACAAAAGCAGTTCGAAAGGTTCTCAAAGTAAAGAAAGACCCCTGTCAACAAGTGAAGAAGATTTTGATCCAAACTTACCCCCACTTGCACAACCAGCACCAAGCACCCATACACGGTATGGGTCATCGAGAAGAAAATATGATAGTAAAAACTTACCCTATACAAACCCACCAAAATATGGTACACAACGACCACCAAGGAATATATTATCCTTAGATGTTAATTCCCATCATCAGCAAAAGGGAATAAAACCTACTCTGATGCCTTCAAGAAGTGGTCTGCTTCATCTAACAGAAGATTCAGAAACCACCAAAAGCCATAAACCCTTAGTTACAAACAAAATCAAAGATTTTACTAAAAAGGGTTTAAACGGGAAAATATTGGCTGCAGTGACAACAGAATTTCTGAGGCCCTCAGAAATGATACCAGATATACTTATTGTGCCAACTAATTCCCAACACACACACCCAACACCAACTAAACATGGATTTCTCAAACCTGTCCTTTCTACTCCTACTTCAGCAACTGCAGCATTATCTTTAACAACAAAAAATAAGCATCTTATTCTAAGTGCCACTGCAACTCTGGACCCTTCTAAAATGACACACCTGTGCACAAAACCTTGTTCTGATGATGCCAACTGCAAATGCTGCTCAGATAAGGAGTTGGTTTCAGTTGAATCAACAGAGCAAGTCATCCCTAAAGAACCAACAGACAATGTTACACCCCAAACTGATGTGTCAACACAAAAAAACCCTTCCAAAACGTTGACACTCAGTGCTGGTTTTGGTATTGGAATGGGCTGCTTAATTGCCATCTGGCTTATTGTCGGCCCAGTGGTGTGTCTTATCTGTCACATAAAAGACAAAGCAAAGAAAGAAGAAGAGATGGATAAGAAATATCAATCAGTCTCACCAATGCAAGAGAACAGTATTGCTGAAGCTCTTGTCATGGATGAGCTGAACAAACAATTTTCAAAGATGAAAACCAATAGGGAAAACGAATATTTGTGGCTTGCTAGAGACAAGTTAGAGTTAGTTAGCCTTTCAAATGCAGATTCTTCAACACAAACAACAAACCAATATTTAACATCTCCCACATACACATCTGCTTTGTCATATAGTTCTAAGAAATGGTTGGATAGTGATGATGAAGATGATGATGATTATGATGATGATGATGATAGTGAAGATGAAAAGAAAGATAAGCTTAAATATGTACCAACAGTTAGTGTCTGAACAAAAAAAATATTAATAAAATATCTACCAGCAAAGAAAATACCCCCACCCCCTAATCTCCAATCTTTATTTTCTTTCTCTTCTTTTTTTTTCATGGGAAAAATCAATCATAGTTGTTTGTAGACTGCAGACAAATAAATGATTATTCAAAAATAATATACACAGGAGGAGACAAACAACTGATATGAAGAATAAATTTTGTTTCAAAGAAACCAATAACAGATAGGAAAACAACAAGTATAAGAATTTCTAAGATTTCTAAGAATTTCATCAAGAATCGGGGAAAATCTGAAAACAGTTGCAAAAATGGGTTTAGTTTTAATCATTCTAAGCAGCAGGTATATATACCAATAAAGAACACTTATAGAGCACAGAGAATGAATCTAAATGGAAGAGAACAAAGACATCAAGAAACTGTATGCAATTGTTGGAGAAGAAGAGAATTACTTGGAAGTTCTTCCATTTGAACTCACTCTCTCTGAGAATGACAGTTAAAATTATGTAACATTAAAAATAAATAAAACAAAAAGAAAAAGAGTCAGTAAGGTTTAGCCTGTATGTTAAAAAAAAATGTTTGTTTTAATTCCAAACATATTTATTTTATCTACATACATATACTTACATCTACTGTGTTATAGTCAAATATTGTTATGCGCACACACATACACACACACCTGTGTTTATATAAAAAAAAATCCAAGTGTACACACATTCCTGTACTACCTGTGTGTGTATAAAATGGTCTACACACACTAGTGATATCTGCACTGTGTATAAAATACAGTATATACTAACACACATATCTCTTATGTGTACAAATATACATATGTACATTTACACACTGCTTTACCTGATGTGTGTATTCACAGACACACACACCTCTCTATATCCAAACACATACACAACAACAACAGCAATACAACACAGCTCACACAATGCTGGCATTTAATTCTATGAAATTGTGTTCAAAAAATGAAATGAAAAAAACAAAGAAAAATAACCCCAAAAACCCCCCAAAAATGTGTTGTGCCAATACAGAAGAGAAATACAATTATATTTGTATGACAGAGGTTCAAATTACTTCCATAGCACAACTGTTCCCACATGAAATTGTTGCTAATCACAGAGACACAGTAGCAGTAGTGAGACTGAAGGTGATAAGCAGTGCGAAGTCAAGAATTCTAGCAGAGTTGGTAACAGACACCTACCAACTCTAACTACTATGAATATCTAATCAACAAAGAAATTTGAATATACATGCAATTCAATATGTCACAAAAACGTATTGATTATTATTTTATTTTTTTCCGGAAGACCACAAATTCCAGGATGTGATCCTGCATATATTTATACCATACTCATACTGATCTTTCAAAAAAAAAGAAAAAAAAGAAAAAACGAAAAAGAAAAAAACAAACAAAAAAAAAACAATAACAATAACAAAAAAAAAAAAAACACACAACGATGTTAGCAAGTAATTATGAACTGGCTTTACAAGTGTTGTACACTTAAAGTACTCACAGAGAGAAAAAAAAATTAAGTATTATGTGAATTAATAATAACGTTAATGAAAACAAAAAAAAAACAAACAAACAAAAAAACAGCAAAAAAAAAGAAGAGAACTTCTATTTGCACATACGTACATAGACAGACACATGTGTACACAAGCATACATGAAAGCACAAATTATTATTGTTACACTAGACGTTAATTCAGTCATCAAGTAGAAGAGGATTATTTAAGTGTTATAAACTTTTTGATTTTTTTTTTTTTTTTTTTGAAAGGGGAATTTTTCCGGTTGAGAAAATGGAAGAGAAGTTTAGAGTGAATGATGAGAGAGGTGCAAAGAGTGAAACAGAATGGCAGATTCTCTGACAAATATTAGAACAAGGTTTAAAACTTTCATAATTTATTTTCTTTTGTAATATTTAATAATAAACATTTTATTGTTAAAAGATTTCCTTTATGTTATGGGTCTTTCATTTGTTTCATATATCAGGCGTTTCAAAAGCTATATATATATATATATATATATATATACATATACACACACACACATATATATATGTATATATACATATGTATATGCATATGTAATAATGTAATAAATATTTCAGTCACGATTTATAGCAATCTTATTGAAAGTGATAAATAAAATAACTGAATATTGTATTAAAATACCAAGTGTATTAGAACACAAAAATGTATCGGCATAGCAAGGGTGTGTGTTGCCCAAGGTGGTCTCTGAGTTTACCTCTACATCTCTGCCCCCTAACCACAAGCCTATACAGCAGACTTCAAAGTACCTCTCCTTCTCCACTCACTATTCTATGGAAAAAAATGCCCACAAGAAAGTCAATAAGACAAGTTAAATTTATCAGTTTGATTTGGAACTTTGGAACGAGGGGCCCTACACATGCTGAAACTGGTGAAATAGATACTGTTGATGTTCTGTTTCAGTTTTTGCTGGTTGATAACTGCAGGCAAGACAGAGAAGTGGGGGAGAGGGGGTGAATGAAGCAGGCTAACACTAACTGAAGAGGTTAGTGGGACCTGTTAAATTCAACACAATATAGGTAATGAAATTAAAAGTAATAGGTGAGTTGAGAGTTCTTGAGCAGAGGTGGCATGAGACTAACAACCCAGAGTAACAGAGGGTATTGTAATAGTGCTAGAAAAAACAGCAGAGATGGGAGACAACATGTCTGTGGGAGACTTGGAGCTAATCAGCTGAGTTGCCTTTCTCTGGATGGGGTCTTAAAATGGCTCTCTGTCAGTTACAAAGACAAGAGTTCCAGTTGATCTGATCAACGGAACAGCCTGCTCAAGAAATTAACATGCAAGAGGCTGCACTCTACAGACACACGTACCCTTAATGTAGTTCTCAGGGAGATTCAGCATGGTATAGAGTGTGACAATGCTAGCCCTTCGAAAAATATAAGTACTACTCATTTTTTTTCAGCTGAGTGGACTGGAGCTCAGTGAAATTAAGCGTTTTGCTCAAGGACACAATGTGTTGCTGGATATTGAACCCACAACCTTACAATCATGAGCCAAATACTGTAACCACTAAGCCATGCACCTTCACAACATGCTACAATAGTGGCAAACTGACAGGAAAACCCTGGTGACCCAAGAGATGAATGGAGGACAGAGTCAACAGGTGGGTAGGTTCCACAGTGGATTTAGACATGACACAGCTGAAAGCACAGGTGATATTGAGAGCAACAACACTGTTACACTAAACTTGAAGGCAAGACACCACAAAGTAATGGCATAGGAGAGATGGTCCTCAGCAAACCTTGGTATACAGAAGCTGTACTTGTGGTCATTAAGGAATGAGAGACATTCAATAGGGTGCTGGTGGCCAACTCCATTAACTTTGGTTTATTGGAATACAGAGGTTTTCCTAAGAATACACACGTGTGTGTGTGAGAGAGAGAGGGGGAGAGGGAGAGAGAGAGGGGGAGAGGGAGAGAGAGAAAGAGAGGGGGAGGAGTTTAAAACTTTTGTGCGTTTAAGGGTGATTTCTGGGTTGCATTGTTTGAAGGTAATGGAAAGGACATTGTCAGGTATGGTAACCTTTTTAGTTTGAAGTGAATGGAAGTGCTTCTACACTTGGTGTGTATGTGCTGAGACCCCCTTCGGTCATGACTGACCATGGGATTGCACCTAGACAGTTACCCTCCCAGGCACAAGTCCGAGCAAGGTTGTTTATGGAAGACCAGCAGTCGTCCATGCATACCGGCCTCCCCTCTCCACACCACCAGTGTGAGCATTGCAATCACTGATGGCAATAATTTTGGAGAGGGATGAAGAGAGAAAGCTGTTCTAAATGTAAGATAAGATACGGTTGAAGAGGTGTCGGCGATTTGGAGCAGTTTGGAGAATGGTAGAGGAAGCAGATGTATTACGGGGAGACTTTGAAGCTGAGTAATTGCAAGTCTTCGTTGCTGATATCCAGGAGGAAGGGAGGATTGGCAGGGAGAATGGAACCACATACTATCTTTCAGAATGTAGCCTGGACAGCAGAGCTGAGTGATGGATAGAGCTGATGGTGGGTAAAACTGAGCAATGATTAGTACTGAGTGATGGATAGAACTGAGCGATGGATAGAACCAATGGATGGATAGAGCTGAGTGACAAATACACCTGAGTGAGAGATAGGGCTGAATGACAAGTAGAGTTGAATGACAGGAAGAACTGAGCAATGGAGAGAGCTGAGTGATGGATAGAACTGAGGGATGGATAGAGCTGAGCAATACAGCTGAGTAATGGATAGAGCTGAGTGATGGATACAGCTGAGCGACAGATAGTACTGGGCGATGAATAGAGTTGAGTGATGGATGGAACTGAATGACAGATAAAATTGAGCAATGGACAGCGGTGAGTGATGGATAGAGCTGAGTGATGGATAGAACTGAGTGAAGGATAGATCTCAGAGATTTGTGTTTCAGTTATAAATAGGATGTGGGGGTTTGCATGTTAGTAAAAAGTGATGTGTGGTATCAACGTTGGCTCAGAGTCCACAGATGCCAGAAAAGAAAGTGAAGAGTGAAGTGTCTAATGAAGTTAGTTTTAGACATCTAGTGAAATGTCAAAGGTCATAGTGTGTTCCAAGATCATGAAAACTCCCAGCTACAAGCCTGATCCCTGCTTGCAACTGAGTAGGTACTTATCAACGCAATGGTAATATGGGGATGTTAAACTAGGGACACAACAAGCTTTAACCCCCACCCCCTAAAAATAAATAAGTGAAGTTCATTTGAGGTCAACTTATTTCTGTTTATCTGTTAATTAAAATTGCGACTTTGTATTATTATTTTTATATAGCACTTTCTATATTTAGTTAAATGTTAGTAACATTCTAGTTATTTCTCGTTTCTACAACATCCTAATTTAAACAGATTAATTAACTATTCAAACATAACATCGATAAACAAACATTACAAATATGTTCAAATAACCGAAAGTTATCGTAATTTCTCATTAAAGCAAAGGAAAATGATTAGTAATGAACCATATTCAATTAACTCTGGTTGAATTAAGAAATGCTTCACATTCTTCATTAATTTAGTAAAAACCTTGCTCACAAGATAAGACTGTTGCAGTAACATTTCAGTTATTTTTAACTAAAAACCACACTTGAAATATTTTTAACAACTGATTCTCAATCAACAGTAAATGCTAGGACAATGCTCTTGTTTTTGCATCATAGCTAATTTAAACACGGTGAGAAAATACAAATATATATATATATATATAAACACAGACATACACACACACACATATACATACATACATACACACAAACACATATATACATACACATACATATATATATATATATATATATATACATATATACATACACACACATGCATACATACGCACGCATGCACTTACACCCACCTACCCACGCATGCACATACACACACACACACCTCCCCATGTACATGCACAGATAGTTCACAGCAATACAATAACAAATTGAGCATAAAAATTTTGTTCCCAAGACAAAATCCAGAATTTATAGAATTGGCAGAAAAGAAAAGAACAAACCGAGAAAACAACGCTTAATTACTGCAACAACAGTAAAACAAATAAACGAACAAACTCAGGGATTTCGAGACATTATTGTAACACTATAAATTTTTTAAAATATTCCTCTTTAAGAAGACGTGTCAAAGGAAGGCTTTAACTAATTATATCGGAAAACAGTTCAAAAGAGATTGAAAGTTCTATCAGTTTTATTGATTTTAATGATTTCATTTACCAATTATAAAATTACATTTGTTTTTTCTAACATGCAAACGAGGAATAAAACTGTAGAGTAGAAACAGCCCAGCTAAAATGCAATATGTTAATTTGCATCATTATTCTGCTATTACTAATAACTTTACTTCGGGTATAGAGAAGGATACATACAACCTACAACAAATTTCTCGTCGTCGTCTTTTTATTATTATTATTCTTAAGGTGGTGAACTGGCAGAATTGTTGGAGCGTTGGATAAAGTGCTTGGCGGTATTTCCTCCAGCTCTTTACATTCTGATTTCAAATGCTGCTAAGGTCAACTTGGCCTTCAATCCTTTCAGGATTGTTAAAATAAAGTACCTATGAAGTACTGGAGTTAATGAAAGCAACTCATCCTTTACCCCCAAAATTACCGGCCATGTGCTAAACTTTGAAACCACCACCACCACCACCGCCGCCGCCGCCGCCGCCGCCGCCACCGCCACCGCCGCCACCGCCACCACCACCACCATCATCATCATCATCATCATCATCATCATCATCATCATTATTATTATTATTATTATTATCATCATCGCCTCTACCTTAGCGAAGGTGGAGGTATTGTTTTTAGTCATATTTGTTTGTTTGTCCGTGGACAAGATATCTCAAGAACCGCTGGATGGATTCAGATGAAACTTTCAGGGATGTTTGGCCTCGTGACTGGCATGAACTGATTAGATTTTGGGATCGATTCAGTACTGGACAAGGATTCTGGATTATTTTTCCTGTCGTTTTTTTACTTAACTTTTGAGAGCGGCTGAGTTCATTTTTAGTATTCCGTTTGTGAGAGCAGTCAAGTTTATTTCAGTTATTCTCATTTTAAAAATCATCTCTTGCTAATTGTTGAGAGGACATTGCCTTGGTGGAGGTTTGTGCTCTCTGAGTATTATTATTATTATTATTATTATTATTATTATTATTATTAATAATAAGGCAGCAGTTAGCAGAAATATTACCATGCCAGACAAAATGCTTAGTGGCATTTCATCTGGCTTCATGTTCTATATTCAAATGTCACTGTGGTTGACTTTGCGTTTCATCCACTTCGGGTTGATAAAATAAAATACCCGTCAAATACTGGGGTTGATGAAATAGACCTGCTACTCACTCCAAATTACAGGCTTAGTGCCAAAATTTCAAATAATAATTATCATTAAAACTGTAACTTGTTATATTAGTCAGCAGAGGTGTTGTCTTGAGACTTGGTGCAGAGTCTCCTCTAATCTCAAAAAAAATCTTTCTTAAGATCCTTGCAGGATATGTAAATGCTCTTCTCTGCACATCAACAATGCAAGTAGTTTAATATTTTCATTGTGGCATAGTTTCTACAGCTTGGTGCACTTCTTAATGCTAACCACATTACAGAGTATTTTAGGAAATTCTTTCATGTCACCAGCACTAGTAGCCTTGTTACTTGTAAGACTAAAGAGCCCAAAGAAGCCCCATGATAGAAAGAAGATAAGGGGACCTTATCTTCCTCAGTTTTAGTTTGGTTAGTTTTCTCTAGCTGGACACCTTTCCTAACACCAACTACTTCATACAGTGTACTGAGTGCATTTTTCTTGATGCTACACTAGAGAGGTAGCCACACCCTAGTCATAACTAAATGGACAAACTTACAATTTCAGGGGTCACTCATCTGCCTCGTTACAGAGTGCAATGTATAAGTGACAGAAGCATGGATGAACTCATCCTGAGATGGTAAGGTGGTGTCAGTAGTTCATGAAACTCAAGCGATAGAGCAAGGGAAGACAGAGGCCCAAAATGTGTAGGAGAAAAAGTATAAGAGTATACTGGCAGAGTGACACGAGGTTAAGACAAGCAATATAAGAGGTTAAGGATGAAGGTAGAGTGAATTGAGTATAAGTGGTATAATACAGTTTTTTTTTTTTTTTAATCAACCCTGAAAGAATGTAAGGCAAAGCTGACCTTGATGGAACTGGAACTCAAAATGTAAAGACAGACGAAATGCTGTCAAGCATTCTGCCTGGTGTAGTAATGGTTCTGCCATCTCACTGCAAATGAGTTGAAGGACAACTGAAGACATGGCCGGTCATGTCAGGGGTGGGTGTGGAAGCACAATCGGGCCCCTGCATCTGTGGTCTTTGGCAGTGGAACTGGAAGAGAGTATCCATTACAGCCTCAACCACAGCTGATTGTCGGATGTGGTCAGCATTTGTAAGGGACGTGGTGAACTTGTTGGCTGGAGCCAACTCAATCCAATCTGGATGACTGCTGACACAAAGTAGTCTAATGCTGCTATCTACACAGAGGTTATGAAAAGGACCAGAGGGATTGAGTGATGTACATAGTGGCAGGGTAAATGGAAAGTAGTTTGGTTTGGTTTGGTACCAATAAGTATCACAGAGGAGTAACAGAGAAAGGGTCAGAATAGGTTAAGTGACGTCCTAACTACAGGCAATGTATGATGAACAAAAGAGGTCCACTGCCATTTTCAGTCCCACAGGAGCATAGTATGATGAGAATTAAGGAGCGAAGGGGGCTGATTGAGAGATAAGCAATGGGTATGGGTGAAGGAAAGCAAACAGAGGATGGTGAACAGATGTTAAGAAACACAGGCAAGGGCAAAAGGGAGCAATGTCTGGCTAACAGCAGAGAGAACTGCTGCAATCATCCTTAGTCATACTGACAGCATAATACAGTGAGATAAATAAAGGGAGTGAGTGATAGAGGAGTTAACGGGGCATAGCCCTAGGGGGGATTCATGTCCTTATTATATATAATTTTCAACCTAATTTGGAGTACGAAAAGGTTGGTTTTGAACTGTTTTCTCGAAATGTTCTGAAAATATTGCTTAAACAATGCTATTTCACAAGACGAGAGTTCTTAGAGTGACCTCCCTTGTTTAATGCTGAATGCAGTGATAAATTAGACAAGATATGGTTCAAATATTCCCATAAAAGCATGCTGGGTGAAATGTTTGGTGGTATTTCATCTGTCTTTACGTTCAGAGTACAACTTCTGCTCAAGTCGGCTGTACTTTTCATCCCTTTGAGGGCCGATAAATAAAGTACCAGTTGAGTACTGGGGTTGAAGTAATTGACTTAACCCCACCCCAAAATATTTCAGGCCTTGTGCCTATAGTAGAAAGGATTATTATCATCATTATTTATTATTGATTATTATTATTATTATTATTATTACCACCATTGCTATCAGCAGTATGAATATCTATATTAAAGCTGATTAATCACTTTCTGCGACTGCAATGACACTTGAGTCTCTATTGATTTTATTTGCCTCGGATAACAAACAGGTTGTTGTTAAACTGAATGAAAAAAAAAATGCTTATTCAGTTTACGTCACTGAACTGAAAGTTTTATATTTCAAATGTATGTTATAATGAGACAATCAAAACAGAAATTGTCAATATTTCTCAGCAAGATTTATCATGTAAGGCAATACTAAAGGCAGAAAAAACTAAGCCGAGATGCCACTGCACAGTTCAGAAAGACAAGCAGGAGAATAGATTAGAAGTTCAAGTTCTGTTATAGTCACTGCAATGTGTTCCACTTCACTTGAGTGAGTAGAAAGATCATGTGATCATTAAAAGGTAGCAATACTTGTCGCTGAGAGCTTTTGGGAAACATGTGATAGTGAATTGAATTCCTTTAAAAATGAAGGGTCTTGTTAGGATGCCTTGGTCAGTCAGTCTTATCACACAAGAGAAAGTTTGCAGTGGAGTCCACTTCAGTCCAGTGAGTTTTACAAAGGTGATTATTCATTGGTTGTGTGTGTGTGAGGGAGAGGGAGCCGGTGTGAAGGCAAGGGTGAGAGGGAGAGGGTGAGATGATGAGGGCAAGAGAGTGTGAGGGAGCATGAGGGAGGGAAGAGCATGAGAGAGAGGCTGTATGTGAAGGAGAGAGTGAAAGGGAGTGAGAGGAGAGAGAGAGAGAGAAAGAAAGAGAGAGTTGACATGAAGAACTGAGACAAGTTGGGTAAAATGCACAGCAATGAGCTTTTAGTTCACCTGTTTCATGTTCTTACAGATATATTCAACTTGAGTTGGCAAAGCTGGAAGTACAATGATGATGGTGACAACAAGAATGATGAAAAAGACAGTGGTGTGAGCCGCAACATCACCAGATAGATGTGATGATAATAAGAATGTCATGTTTTATCTTTTACTTTTTTCAGTCATTGGAGTGGGAACGTGCTGCGGCACTGCCTTGAAGGGTTTCAATTAAACAAATTAACACACAGAACTTATTTTTTTAAAGTTTAGTACTAATTCTATTGGTCTCTTTTGCCAAAGCACAAAGTTAGAGAGATGTAAACAAACCAACAACGGTTGTCAAGTGGTGTGCGGACAAACAACACACACACACACAGTTTCCATTTAGCAAATTCCCTCACAAAGCATTGGTTGGCCAGGGGCTATAGTAGGAGATGCTCGGCTAAAGTGCCACGTTGCACTTGTCTAAGTGCTGCACAGTGGGACTGAACCCAAAACCATGTGGTTGTAAAGTGAAGTTCTGCACTGCACAGCCATGTCTATGCCTATGCGATAACAACAATATCATATCGATAATAACGATAATCAGGACAACAATGCTGACAATGACAAAAGCAACAACAACATTTATAAAGACACTGGTAGTTTTATATTTCTTCACTGCCTCCAAATTACTAATTATTGGTGAAAACTTAAGAGAAACGAGACTACATATATTTCTCCAATATCGATGTGCATAATCCTATTTTTCTAGATAACCTTGCGGAAAATCTCCGACAGCTATCTTGAATCTTAGGGAAAAAAAAAAAAAAAAAATACAAATAAAATAAAACAAATACAAAACTATCACAATACAATATTTTCACCTAAATACTGCACGCCCCACCTGCTGTCTGATGCCGAAAGACAGATTAGAAGAAATGGGAGGGGAGTGACTGGTTAAAAAAACAAAAAAACAAAAAGGAAATGAACCAAGAACTCCACCTTTCCATGTGATTGCAGTCATACAATGTATGACTGGATACAAGATAGACATCAATAGAGCTATATACAGACATCAAATCACAGCGGTGCACACAATTGACAAGAGAGAATTCACTTACCATTGACCCACTGTCAACAAGTGTCTGAGTGACAATTATGTTAAAGACAGCATGAGAGCGGCTGCTCTCACTATTCATGTTAGTTGCTGCTACAGTTCTGGATTTGTTACCTTCATTCATCAAGTTGTCAATATCCTACAAGAAGAAGAAGAAGAAGAAGATAAAACGTGTTCGTTTGTTTTTGTCTTGTTTTTATTTATTTTGTGCATGCGTGTTTTTTTTTGTTAGTATTTGAAAATGTAAATACAGGAATGTTTGTTACATAAAACAACAAATGGTAGAGCAATACACACACACATATATATATATATATATACATAGAGACACACACACACACACACACACACATATATATATATATATATATATATATTTAAATTCAATAATAGGACAAATTCTTTTACAAGAATTTATCAAGTAGCTAGCGTGAAAAAACCTCAAAAGGGAAAAAAATCCATCATTTATTCCCGAAATATATATTAATATTTATATAAGGGCATTACTATATAATAACGCCTCACGCTATGAGGGACTCTAAGGTCAGACTACCATAAAAAGCACATTATATATACATATACATAAAGCACATTATATATATATATATATATATATATATATATATATATATATATATACACATAGACATACATATGTACACACATGTGAAGGTGTGTATTTACAAACGTTGGTGTTTGAAGTACTCAATATAGAGAGTGCGCATATTTCCTTAGAAGTCAAAGCTTCTAATCAGAGAGAGAGAGAGAGGCAGGTGTTTTCAAATAATCTGTAACTGTGTGTCAGCAAAACGCAAAGAGAAAGTGCACTGTAAAAAGAATTGTAGGTGTATGTGTGTGTGTGTGTAATATAAACAAATATAAACATACACACACATTCATACACATATACACTCACATACGTGTGTTATAAGAATTTCTAACTGTTTTTACATAAAACAAAAACAAAGCAGACAATATCTTATGTAGAGTAAATACACAAACAAATACAGACACACAGAGAAACACACGCTCACCCTTAGTAACAAGACACAGAAGTATTCCATAGAGTGTTTCATAATTAATCATAGCGAGGTATTCTACATCAAAAGTGCTCAATGCACACAAGTCATCACAAGCATTAATTTTTCAAAGATAATTGCAGTAAGATGAAAAATGCTGGAAGATTATAATCTTATTTTAATGAAATAAATCATTAGTCAAACAAAAATGACAGCACTAATTTGGTGGTTCAAATATGCAAATATGCTCGTTCAGGAAGAATAAATAAATAAAAAAAGGAACAGTAATTGGGTATAAGGGACGTAACTCTGTAATAGTTTTGTCCCCTCCATTTAATAAAATTTTATTTCAGTTATCAAAGAGGGTTGTTGCATAAAACAATTTTCTGAATTTTAAGTTTTAAAAAAGATATTTTTTAATAATTTGTGTCTATCTTATTAAAAATTCATTAGTACAATAGGTAAGCTGTCATTCATAAACTTTCGTTTAGCAACACCAACGTAATTTTTTAATTAAACAATGAGTACTGTGGTCTAAAATTATTTTCTGTTAACAAAATTCAATACAACGGTCATGGTTGGAATGCCTTTGATCAGAGCTTTGCTCCACTGGGATTCACCTGTGTCTGAACGACAATATGAATTATTTTTTTTCAGTCCCTATTACTGAACTAAACTCTCTTGAGATTTCATCATCGCATTACAACTTGTTTCCAACTGACAGCTAACATACAAGAATCTCACTAATGCTAACACTGTTAGCCATACTTCCTCAGACTGAATGGAAGAGAGAGAGTTGCATAGCCTTTTAGACTTCAGGCAATATATTTCTCCATCATTTTACTGCAAACTAAAGCACTGCCAATGTACTTACTCATGTATAGATTGAATTATTTTATACTTGATTTCAATTGGAAAAAACATATGGACATACATGGAACAAAGTTTAAATTACAAAGAGAGATTTTATACCAAGATTTAAAATTAAATTGGGAGTGTGACTTTTACACAAGAAAATATGGTGAATGGCTGAAGGCATTGAAGAGACACATACTACACACTTTTAGATTAGAAAACTCAACATTCTGTATATATCATTATGAAGTGTGGTATTGGCAGAGCAAATATCAAAATCTTAGAATGAAGAGACTTGGGGGTCCTAATCCATTACTGTTTCACAGAAGCAGGAAGGAAAGTGAAATTAATGCTATATCAACAATCTAAAAACTTAGTTTAGTGGTTTGTAGTCCTGGAAAGTGATATAAGCCAAATAAAAATTGATAGCCATGCTATCAGAAGTCCAACGTTTCGGTGTCCATATCCTAGAGGTGGGGCGCAGGATGGACAGAAAACAGGCAACCGAATGATAAAGATAATACTGGAGCAATGTTATCAAGAACTGGATGGAGATGACTAATAGAGCATACAGGTACAACAGAAAACTGTGGTGATGAACAGGCTTCACGCATAAACTAGGCATACTTATTCATTCTGTTTGAAGAATTAATTTTCTCACAAGAGATAAAAATATTTTGCTAAATTATTTCTACATAGAACTGCGTGCCAATGCAACTTTCTCTTCTGGCTCATATTTTCTCTTAAACCTCAATTAAAGTAAACATTAAACTATCAATGTTGCCTAGATAAACGTATCCTCCTGTCTAGACTGACCAATAAAAATAATTTCCATAAAACATGCTTTGAATCAGTTGAGAAAGGTCTCCATTATTACTGTACATAAAGTAGGCACAAAGAAAGTGATAGAAAATTATAGGTTGCTGTTCCTATAAAAGAGCAACAGTGTACTGATGCTGTGTAGTACTTAGTTACTAATGGACACTTCGCTGAATGTGAATTCACCAATAACAAAGAGATATAAAACGATTATATTAGTGTCAGAGCAATTTTTCGTGGTGTATAGAAAACTCTGTCTTGATACATGGACTTCAAAATCAAAGTTAAATCCAAAAGTAGAAAATTGAATTTAATCTTTCTTATACTATAAGAATGGGTAAGCAGGCATTGGAAATCTATAACCTTTTAGATTTGAAATCCCATGACAATCGCTTATTTCCATCCCCTTTTATATTCTAAGCCATGAAAGATTAAATGTCATTGTCAAAATATAAACAGTTAAATGGTTGAAAACTAGGCAAAATCTAGCTTAAACACTGCAGCGACATAATTTTCTAAAACACAGTAGCTTCTATTTCATGTGTCACTTGAAGGTAGAAAGCTCTATAGGAATTCTTACATAAAGAGCCATATTCTATAGCAAGTTAATGAGACAGGAAAAAAATACAAAGAAAAAAAATGAATATTACAATACATTGTGATATGAAGTACCCTTAATAAATAGCAGTTTGGTGTTTGGCAAACATTCTATAACAAGGGAAAACTTTTGTAACTAGAAATAAAAGGAAAATATTTCCTTTATGCCAAACATTTGACAGGCTCCATTTAGAGCAGTTCAATATGTGATGGACATCACATTTTATATGAGTTGAACAGATTGGCAGATTTCAAAGGAGTTCAATAAATGGTGCTGAATTTGAATTGCATAAGTATTAGGAAAATTTTTCTCTATGAAACTCGTTTTATTATCCCCAAAATATGTATTTCTATGCCATTTTCTTTTTTATTTTTCCTGGTATTATTAATGGAACCGTTTTAGTTGGTGTTATATATTTTTAGTGCAAATCTCATAAGGTTTTCAGTGATTGTGAAGGATGGAATAATTGGCTGATATCCGTTAATACTTAGTTCAACTTTTTCTTTAGAAAACTCGTGTGGAAATATTTTCCCCCCTATTTTCTTTCCAAATTTTCATAAATCCACAACTGGTACCATTTTAAACTAAATAATCAATTATAAAGTAGAAATAATACTTAGCTTCACCTTAACAGTAGAGAGGCAAGTACACAAGGGACATAATAAAGGCTATGGAAACGTTTGAACTCATAATCTTGAAGTCAGGTATTGAACACTTTTACAGCCAATACACTGTAAGAGTTATCAAAGCCTTATATTCAAAAGAAACTGCATAAAGTAAGAAACTAAGAAAGTTTGGACTTAGGGAAAAAGAAAGACGCATTTGATAAGGAAACCATAAAGGTAAAAAAGAAGAACAACATCTGTAGTCATGAAAGAAGAACCAAAAAGAAGACATTATTGAAGTAGAGATTAAAGGTTTACCCAGTAGCTAGATTTTGATAGCAGCCAAGTACAACATCCGATAACTGATATTTTAGACTGGCATCTAAGTGAGTCTTACAAAGACTCAATAACTGATCAAGGATTATAGACTTTTTGATTTAAAAAGGAAGCAACGTTTGTTGTAATCCTAACAATGCTGGAAAATGGTTTATCTGCGAGAAAAACATAGGAGCTCAAAAGACCTTTCATATATACAGAGATTGTAAGAATTCACGTAGTTGTTTCTATAAATGACTAAATTTTACAAAGACTTTATTGATGGAGAATGTTCCGGTCAATCAGGAATTGTAATTGGAAATACGCAAAAGCTGGAGTGCAGTATTACCATTTTAGGAATCTAGAGTCATATCGAAAAGTTGCTAAGAAGGAACGAGAAGATACCCTTGGAAAATATTTGTGCTGTGAGGGTTAAACAGGTTTAAGAAGTGCTTTATATGTTTATGTATTCATGGAGCTTAATTGTAGCTTTAACCTGTTGGTGCCGGTGGCACATAAAAAGCACCCATTACACTAGGAGTGGTTAGCGTTACGAAAGGCATCCAGCTGTAGAAACTCTGCCAGATCAGATTGGAGTCTGGTGTAGCCATCCGGTTCGCCAGTCCCCAGTAAAATCGTCCAACCCATGCTAGCATGGAAAGCGGATGTACGATGATGATGATGATATTGTAATAATTTAATGTAAATAATGTATTGCAATAAGAACAGAAATGGCTGAATTGCCACAAGATGCTGTATTTAATAGCTGTCACTGCTGTGATAAATACCTTTTTAAACTTGTCTGTAGTCTATTAGAGAATGCAAGTAGAACTGAGTAAATTACAGCTTGATTTAAATTTACTTTCACCTTGAGTTATTCTTGTTTCAAATTCAATTTACTAAAATTACAACTGTCAGCAAGAAATGTGAACCCTGACCTGAAAACTTCTTGGTGATGCACACAGTTCTTGCGGTGCATGCACCCTGCTGCACTAGCTGCTTGTCTTTGTATAAAGCTACAATCGATGGAACTAATTACTTTTTATCTGCAACTCCGGGTGAACTCTATTCCTCTAGAAAATTTTCAAATTATTTGAGTGCAATACCTATAATGATATTTCAGTTACTTAAAAATAAAAAAAATATCAGCTGGCCATGTAATGTCCAGCCAACAGATATTATTTGTTGCAAGTGTTGAAAAAGCAGCAGGGTGGGGGGACACTTTCCTAAGGTCTGCAGATATTCAAAAGAACCAGTAAGTACTATTCTTTTTGTGGAACTCACTGCAAATCTTTGGTGTGTAAATATGGAACTTCTCTAAAAGTGCTCAGTGACAATGGTAATTCTTGACTTAGTTGTGTGCAATGTAAAACTGTTGACAAAACATTATAAGGGTATAACATTAGGCTTCAGTTAAACTGGCAACACACCAATCAAGCAATATTGCAAAATATAACTGACACCTTGATATATTTAGAGGAAAGGAACCGGTTGGAGGTTAGTGCAGTTGAGTACATATTTCAAACGGGGTACCTTCAGTGGAAGTTAATTGAAAGTCGAAGATTTAAGGATAATTTGAAAGAGTCATATTTGGGGACGAGAGAGACTAAAAGGGTGGAGAAAGTAAAGAGAAAAGGAATACACAAACTTGGAAACAACAGAATCAAGGATAGTTCTTTGAATAGAAGGAAGGAGGGAGATTGTACTGAAAAGGACCCTTTATACTTAGAAAGGAAAGAACTAAATGAGTTAGTTTTCCTTTATAGCAAAAAATCTGCTGACAAAGCCATTTGGGTTGATGAATAAAGGAGATGCTGTTTAAAAAAAAATAAGAGAGAGAGGGGAGGGGCACTTGTTAGCTATATGTAAACGTGGTCTGTCAGCAAAACAGGCTGCAACTGAATGAAAAAGATATTGTTGATTGGCATAAATAGAGGTAGGAATATTTTCCCATAAACGATAGGTTCTATTCTTTCTTTGAACAGCAAATTCATATTCTTTCTGTAAAAATATCTGCAGAGAATAGTTTGCCAGTTCAGGAGATGTGAGGGATACACAAAAGAAAGGATGATCACAGGCATGACAGTCAGTATAGATAGGTTTGTAATCAGCCAACTTAAACAAACTGTATGTGTATTGTGGGTGGATCAGAGGGGTTTACTTTGTCAAAGTAACGAGGCAGTAGTCAGAGAGAATTATGGAAATTAAGGACATGAAATAAGAATGGATTGATAAAGGCTTCCAGTTTGATTAGAATTTGCTTTTTATTTTATTTTATTTTGGGGCTGTTTCCAGCCCTTGGGAAAACTATTGATTTTTTTTCTAACTTGTTATTCCCCTTTCTATATGCTCTTTAGTTTGTTTTAAGCATCATGACTAAAGCCATGTAGAGCAATGCATTCTAGGTACATTTTGCTATACATACATACATACATATATATGTGTGTGACTTTATACCTATACAGAAAATCGAAATTGCCTCTAAGTGAAGCACTTCACTTATCTGGAGCTTATTAAAAAAAAAAAAAAACGTTTATGATGATGATGATGATGATATTGGATTACTGAGAAGGGAAGTACATGTGAATAGAAAAGTACTCCCACTCGTTAATTAATATCCAATAAATGAAAAAGAAGTCTGAAGGTAGGAGTGGATGGGTAGATGGAGAGGGAAATAAATCAGTTATAAGAAAATTCAAATAAGAATCAATAGTGAATGTCACAAAATCAGAAGCTTATTTCCCATCTGGATTTATATTTTCCCCCCACTGATTTCATTAGGTAGATGCTAAGAAGAAAATTAATTAACATGCACGAGGGTTGCTAGTTTCAGTAAAAGTCTATCTTCACAGAAATAATTGGCCCTAATTGAGTGACATCTCAACTGAGGAATGCAAATACATATTATTAGGAATGTGAAATACTGCTACACCAATAACAGAGTTGCAGTTTTAGTTGATGATGATGATGATAATGATGACAGTGATGATGGTGTTGATAGACTGAAAATGCATTAAACTTACACATAAAATAGTTTGTGTATTTTAAAAAATCACCAGAGTCATTATTATTTTAATGTCTGTTTTACTATGTTAGTGGAGGCTACATTAATGCGTAGTAGAGCGTCTCTCTCTTTCTGTATACCTGCATTTATATAATATAAATTTTCGTTATAATCATTGTCATTATCTTTATTGACATTTCAACAACCATTTTCATATATTAGCGTTGGAAAAATGTGTTTAGGGCACACTCATGTCCTAAATCGATTAGCATTTACATTTAAACAACAGAATATCCATAAAATGTTGTTTATTGGAGAACAGAATTTCCAGATTTCCTGTAGAACATATCTAAATCTTTGGAATAATACTTTGGCAGCTACAATCAATGAGGCGTTAAAGCAACAAAGTCGTTTAGCTTCCTTGCAGCTAGAATGAAGTTCTTATCAATTAACTTGCGAATGTTGGAAAATAATAATTATTTCCTCTTTAGTTTCTGATAGGTTGAAATATCTTCTATATTATTCTGAACAATATCTTCAGTTCGGCGAGATAATTGCTTACAAAAACATTTGTAAATGTACCGAATTCAATATCAGTTTTGAAACGTATAAAATTTATTCATGATAAGAGCTAAAATTTCATAAATCATGACCAACCATGATAATGACATCGATTAACAATGTGAACAATGATGACGAGAAAGGCGATTATTATGATGATGATGTCGATGACAAAGACAGCAACAAACAATGTCAACACTATTGTTATCATTGCCAATTCATAACTGATTGTGATAGAAGAATATTTAGTTTTTATTACAAATAGACAGAAGAGTTAAAATATTCAAGACATAATTTTTCCAATAAATGATTTAAATATTTGGAACTAGTTCCAATCGGAGTTGTGTTTTTCAATGTGGAACCATAGTTTGCCTGGAATGCAAACTGCTGTACTAAACTTCCCACACAGTCCTGGCTGTGCCAAACTTGAGGTGTAAATCTCTTGGCTAAATTCTCCCCAGAATATAAAATCTTACATCCATTTGCATTGAAGCCATTCAGTTATTTTAATTGCAACATTGAACTTCTGTTGAGGAACCCATAACACGACAAAAATATTTGGAACTTAAGACATTAGGTGAAAAAGTAATAAGCTTCTTGTATCAAAGACAAAAGCTAGTAGGATGAAATGAAACAAACATTTTCTAACTAAAACACAAATTTGTTTCATGAAGTGATATTTTTTTTCCATTTTCTTCTGATCTTCTTATAAAATAACAATTGAAAATGCACCTGCAAATGGTTATTCTATTGATGGAATTACAAAGAGGTTAGAAAAGCTTGTTTCAGCGGAGATTCCATTCATGTAAAAATGTTAGAGTTGACCTTTCCACAATATATTCTAACATATTCAGGGAAATGAAAATATGTGTTTCAACAAAGCTGATCATCATGTCAGGGAGAGGAACCTTTGAAAATAGTGACAACCAGAGACGAGAAAACAGATTTTAACAAATAAGACAAATATTCTCTGCATCTTTCTCACATGTTTGAGGTGAGGTACATTTACTGAAATTATCTTGATACATGCCTGATTATTATTATTATTATTATTATTATTATTATTGTTTTCTTTGATCAGCTTCTAATACTGGAGATGTATTGCAGTGTCAGATTTTACTGCCTGTGAACAAGGAAAGACCCTTTATTTTCTGGAGTATTCAAGCAGTGCTGTTTTCTGTAAGTGCTCCATTTGTATTACAACTCATATTCATTCAATAGACTTCTCAAGATCTTTACTTATTGTTCCTCAGACTCCAACAAATATTAGTCTTATAACCTCCTTTTTCAGTGGCCACAACTGTTTAACCTCCCAAGCTAACCTGCCATATTTAGCAACTTTTTTCTTCTTTATCACACACCTTTATCATCATTATTATGTTTTATGATAAATTAAGTACCTGTTACATACTGGGTCAATCTAATTGACTGCCTCCCCCACCAAAAAAAAAATTTCGGGCCTTGCGCCTAGAGTAGAAAAAATATTATATTTTATATTTTAGCTTTACTTTGGGGGGAATTTTAGTTACTGGCCAGATCTCTACCTGAGAATTAAAGTTAGTTATTATAGTTATTATCATTATTATGATCATTATTATTTTGGAGATGTGCTTGTCTGGCAACTGATTTGATCTGAGACCATACGCTGAAACTAAAGCAATTACTGTGCGGAAGACAATATTAGCCGGTTAAAAACATACGAAAACTGTTAACTCAATCATATATTATTTGGTGTCAAAATTTTTGTCGCACTATCTGCAATCTGTTCACCGAGACAATTCCTCAGCATTACAACAACAACAACTACTACTACTACTACAATAACAAACAGCTGAAAGACAAAATGATCCCAATGGAGTTTAAGTTAAAATTCTATCTGGAAAGAATAAACGCTTAAGTTAAAATTTGGGTTCCAGGCAACATTAAGGTCAACTATACCACTGGAAACTGTCTTTTACTGTGTCTTATGAATTCAGTCCCCAATTAATAACGTTCTTTCAAATGTAGTGGCAGGAAGTTTACATATGTAGAAATATTGCATCTAAAAATTATCTCAGACTATAGCAATCAAAATAGTGTGTGTATGTGTGATGAGAGAAAATCAGAGTTGGTCTAATCAATACAGTAGGTATTTCTCTAATGATTCTCCAGTAATTTCATAGACTTTGTTTAAACACATTTCTAAGCAAAGACTGTCAAGCAATCATTCTTTTCCCAGCCACTCCGTCCTGGTACAGATAGTTTGTACAGTAGTAATTCTAGCAGTGTGGCTGTAATAGAGATTAATAAGAAGAAGCTGCAATATTGAATTATGCCAACATCACCTGTGAAGAGGGCATTAATAGTAGCGTATCACAATACAGGATCCATAATAAATATTAATATAACAAAGGATTGATCCTAATACCTGTGACTTAGGCAATAGTAATTTAAATACAATGTCAGACGCAACAAAAAGTCGTGAAATGCTACTCCAAAGGCATTTTACAAATGCAGTTATGTAAAACAGAAAAAAAAAAACTAAGGAAAAAAATACACAGCTGAAAGTAATTTCAAATTAACTTATTTTTCTCACTAAATCTCAAAATATAAAAAATGGCATTTTTCTGGCTGAACACTACATGTGATATGAATGCATTTTTTATAATGATAGCTAAATTTGTGCCAAGTCATGCCATTGAACATTAATCTCACCTTATTTGCTCTAAAATCATTACTATTGAGAAATTATGACAAAAGTCATATATATATATATATATATATATATATATATAGTATGCGTGTAGGCGCACGCTACATACGGTTCGACAAGAATTTCTTTGAACTGCTCTAAAAGCTTGTCATGTTAAAAGAAAGATAATAAATTGCAGTTCTGAAAGTTATCTCCCTTCCTAAAACAAAGCGTGAAGCTAACGTTTGTACATGGAGAATATGTGTAATCAGATACATATGCCTGATAAAGTTGTTGCTTTGTCGTTCTTTAACCTTAGTTTTACTCAATCAAGTAGATTTATTGTTGAAGTTATTCCAGCCATGATCATCCAGCCTTTTCGAGTATATACAAAAAGTGTAATATATAGTTAAATCATATAACATATGTGTGGCGATTTGAGCTGTGCATGAGATGTTGCTGTCAGCAATCGTTTGAAAAACTGAATTCATGACAAGAAGAAGGACTTAATATGATATAAGTCTAATCTAAATGATAAACGTTGAATTAATACATAAGGAAAGTAATGTATTACTGATTACTTTCAATAAGTGTCTCCATAAATATCCCTTTTGTATGATTATATTATTATTTGAATGTATTTAGTAGTTGAAATTATAAATTCAATACAAATAATATATTAACTCTGAGTTACATCAGACTTGATATAACTTTACTTCAGCGTTCAATGTATGACAACAAGGTTGCGTTTGTCATCACTTAAATGTTGATGTGTTTGAAAGGATTATTGGGATTATGTATAAATATATAGGTGAGGGCACATGGTTTAGAGGTTAGGGGTATTTCATATTGCACCTGTCCATTCAGCTGGTACAAATGAGTTATATCTGTAGTTCAGTGGAGCTAGCCTTCACACATTCGGCATGGCATGCTGAACCTCTGAGAATTAAGAGTATGCGTGTCTGTGGAGTACTCAGCCACTGTGCATGCTGATCCTTTTGTTATATTTCTGTTGAGATGCTCTGTGTTTCTTTCAATTAATTTTAAATATAACAAAGAATTTAGTAAAATATCTTAGTTATCTCTAAGGTAGCATTAGGAACATAAATTGTGACTGAGGTTTGGTGGAAGATTTTAATTCAGAACTTTTGAAAATAAGACATTTGTACTACAGAGCCAGAGGTGGTTTGGTATCAGAAGGGTTTTTCATGAGCAGGCTGTTTTGTTGACTGGATCAACTGGAACACAAATAGTTGTAACTGACAGAGTGCCAGGTTTTTGAAATTATGGTATTGCATGGGAGAATAAAATATAAGTTATTCCTTTAATAATAATAATAATGAAAAATTCTTCCATTGAAGAATAAAAGACATGGGGGGGGGAAGCAGGCAACAGTTTAAAATAGAAGGTATTTACCTCAAATGATGATACAACTAGTGTTGAAAGTCCATCGACGTAGGGGCCAAGGATGTTGTGTTCTCGAACCCGTAGGTTTTGTTTGCCACTAAAAAATGAAAATCAGAAGAGAATAAAAATTACTAGCAAATCATTTATTGATATCAGTAATATTTCATATATATAAGGAAATAAACACCAAAATATATATAAGGAAATGAACACCAAAATAGAAACAATAATTCAAGACAAAATATATGATAGACACTCAAGGACATGCATTTAAGTCTTTTAGTACCAACTCTGCTGAGAATGCCAGTAGGGAAATATTCATATTTAATCTAAAGTGTCAATCAAAATCTCATTACAATATCATTTGACTGGCATTTATATTGGATTGTCTGGAAAGTTCGTGCCGATTTATAGTAACTTACCTTTCGACTTATTTGCCATGAAACCACCTCAATTCTGGGAAGAGGGTATTTTCAAGTTAAAGGAAAGATGGAGACGCATTGTGCAACGAAATGGTTCATATTTGGTTGATTAAAAATGTAATGGCAAGTATTTATTGACCTTTTTCTTTCCTTTAAAAATCGGCATGAACTTTCTGGACAATCCAATAATATAATTAATTGATCAGTGAGGGTGTGTGACCAAGTGGTAAGGGTGTTGCACTCATAATCACAAGATCATGGTTGCAATTCCAGGACAAGGCAGTGTGTTGTATTCTTGAGCAAAGCACTTCATTTCATGTTGCTCTACCATCACTTTGACATCAGACATGTAGCACACTCTGAAACTGTGCAGGCAACGTCAATTTGATGGAGAGAATGAGCTTACGTACGGAACAAAGATTTGACTACAATAAACACATCATCTGTGTAGGCTATTCAGCAAGAAATTATGGAACCGTCTTTCTTAGACTCAAGAGACTACCAACAAAACCAAACAGGTCATGTTATACACCAATATATAAAGTTAAAGTTTTACTAAACATCTCAAAACTTTTGATTATATTGAAACTTAAGAGAACAATTTCTAATCACAAAGGAGTTAATATATGCAAATTTGTGAAAATAATTAGTTTGTCTAAGTTACAGAATAACATAAATTGACAAGTACTTTTAATGAATTTAAATTTTTTTGCGGACTTAGAAGTTCTGAATATTTGTATAAAAATCTTAGAATATATCACACACGAAATACATTACACACTTAATATTTTGAAATTTCATTCAAATATTTCTTGGAGTGATTATCACAGGACAAAGTTTAGGGAGAGAAAGGGAACGAAAGATAATTTAGAATAACAAAAAATACAAGATTGCGAAGATTCCATTGCCTTTATTCAGAATATGCTGCTTAGTTCATTCTTTCAAAGTTTAATTGAGAAACAAAAAGTGTTGTTAGAAAGAAGAATCACTGCTAATTAAAAAGATTAGTGTGGTATTACTAAGATGACCATTAAGTTCAAATTGGCTAATCAGCGAAATAATTTTAGTACTTAGCAAATTATTTAGTTCTCTTGCACTTCAGCATAGTTTGAATCTAAGTGTAAAATTCCTGTAAATTCTGGATCTTTTTTATTTTTTCCCTTTTTCTTTCAGTAATACATCAAATTATTTCTGTCAATCTATACAGCTAGTTGAACCAACACTTATAAGTCTAGACATAAAGAGGAGTTTAAGACAATTCTCCAAGTGCATTACCATTTCTGCCAGTAAAAATCGAAGAAAATAATATACTTAAAGTAGCTAAGTGACTATATTTTTTGTTAGCACTTCAGAATTAATCAGCCTGATATTGAGTACACCTGATAAAACATCATCACATAAAATGAACCAACAAGAGACTACATGGTAACCCAATTTGCTAGAAATAGTAGTCAAATCTTCCTAAAATCCCACTCCACTGCCTTAGAAAAAGAAACAACATAGCATAATATAAGTATAGATACTTAAGATAATAATAATAATGAAATTATTGTGTATGGTGCTGCTCAGGTGCACTACACCTCATCAAAGGTGCATGAACAGTATGTAGAATTATGTGCAAAAGTCAGGAAAGTGAACAGTGTATGAGTCATGATGTACATAGGGAAGAAAGGACAGTTACAGCTTGAACACTTTTGATCAGGGACCATCTGGGGTTTAAACACGAACGAATAAATATATTTCCTCTCTTTTCCCTTCTCTTTCTCAAGTGTGTGTGTGATCATCATCAACATCATTTAATGTCTGTTTTCTATGCTGGCATGGGTTGGATGGTTTGACAGGAGCTGGCTGCATGAGGCCCTAGTCATCTGTTTAAGCATGCTTTCTAAGGCTGGATGCCCTTCCTAATGCCAATCATATCCATTGCAATTTTCTAAAGACTTACAATTCCCCACAACAGGGACAGTGCCGGGCTATGCAGAGACACTCCAGGCTGCTTCCATAAAAATGCTGCTCAACTGACTAGAATTCAATCACTTACGGACATGCTGTCTTCTGCTACTCAGAACCAACTAATCTCATACCTCCTCCACTTAGGCACTCCCAACTCATTTACCTTTCCACCTATTGTTACCCTAGGTGTATTCAACCCCTTCAACACACACACACACACACAGTGTTTGATTGCATTCCACCCAATGATGCATTCACACAGTTGTTACTTAAAAAATATTCAATTATATAGTAATTCTAAAGAATAACCTTATACAGTGGTTTATAAATGTAAACTCAGCAATTTAAAGCTGGTACCCAGTGCAGTCACAAATGTTGTGATTTGCTATTAAAGCCTGGTATCTTCCATCCTCGTGTTACATTATTCTTATATCTACATATCTACATATATATAGATATAAAACATACTGTAGACTCTTGCACTCCATACTGGAAAGGATAATGTTATATAAATATAAGAATTATGATGATGTTGATTGTGTGTGTGTGGTGTATAAGTGCATGCATATCTAGTAAGGCAAAACAAAGTATTTGCAACATTCATTCCATCTTTCAAGAGAGTCAAGTGAAATTGCTGTGCGACAGAAAGGTCTCATCAAATCGAATCTATGACCTACTTTTGAAGCCCAGTTAAAACTCATTTAATTCATTTGTGTTGTTACAACTAAGGCTCTTTGGAAAAACCATGAATGGCAAAGATTCTCATGTCTTTTCCTTTATAGATCTAAATCATTATTCCTAATTCAGAATCTCAACCCCAAGATCAATGTTTATAAAGCTGCATTGATGGAAATCCAATCATTATACTGTTGCGACAATGTGGTCCTTTCTAACTTAGATTAAAAAGCATGAACTACTGTATCTAAACTTTGAATATCACAAAGAACATCCAAGCTTATAATAGAGTCTGAACAAAACTTTTTTTATGTTTGCTTTTACTTCATAGTGGACATCTGAGGAAAAAGTATTTTTGCTTGGTATAAAAAAAATTTAGAAAGGAGGAAGAAAAAAAAAAACCCCCAGAAAAAAACTATATATTTTCTTTTAAGAAACAGTGTACTGGAATTTCATTTGTTAGAATCCATAACAAAAAATGAATGGAAAAAACCCCCAGAAATACTTAGATCAGAAGGATTCATAAGCGAATACCACAATCAGATAAATCAATAAGAAAAAGAAAATACTTCAAGAGAATATGTTTCCATGACACAATGACATTTGATAAAAAGTAAAAATGAGTGGCCGAGCTCGATAACCTTTGGAATAGTACATCTTTAGATGCAGCATATCTAAATTACTGAAACAGAATTTCCCACTGGGTTGGCAATTTAAAATAAATTAGAAATCCAGAGGTGTTTTTGTATAAAAAATGAGGAAAAATAAAAGATTCAAATTAAAAGAACAAATACCTATGTCAGTATTGGATAAAGCTTGTCTTCTGGGCAAAAACCGGCGGAGGAAGGAAGCTGATAATAAATCAGAGCAGACATGCATATATATATATAAATGTGTATGTGTATACACACACACACACACACACATATATATATATATATGTATGTATGTATATATACATATATATCTATATATATATATATATATATATATGCATATATATATCTATATATATATATATATGCATATATATATATATATATATATGTGTGTGTATATACATATATATATATATAAATGTGTAAATACATACATACATATATATATATGAGTATATACATATGTATCTAAATATATGTCTATATATGTATATATATATATATAAATGTATATATATGTATATATATATATATAAATGTATAGGTGTATATACATACATATATCTATATATATGTATATATATATATGTATATATACATACATATATCTATATATATGTATATATATATATATATGTATATGTGTATATACATATATGTATCTATATATATATATGTATGTGTATATATATATATATATATATATCGAGATCGTTGCCAGTGCCGCTGAACTGGCTCATGTGCGGGGCCGACGTAGGATTTTCGAGCGAGATCGTTGCCAGTGCCCCTGGACTGGCTCGTGCGGGTGACACATGAAATGCATCATTTTGAGCGTGACCGTTGCCATTGCCGCCTGGCTGGCCTTTGTGGGATTTTCCAGCGAGATCATTGCCAGTGCCCCTGGACTGGCTCTTGTGCGGGTGGCACATGGAATGCACCATTTTGAGTGTGGCCGTTGCCAGTACCGCCTGACTGGCCTTTGTGTGGGTGACACGTAAAAGCATCGACTACACTCTCAGAGTGGTTGGCGTTAGGAAGGGCATCCAGCTGTAGAAACTCTGCCAAATCAGATTGGAGCCTGGTGTAGCCATATGGTTTCACCAGCCCTGAGTCAAATCGTCCAACGCATGCTAGCATGGAAAGCGGACGTTAAACGATGATGATGATGATGATGTTACTTATGTTGGCACTCTGTCGCTTACGACGTCAAGGCTTCCAATTGACCAGATCAACGGAATAGCCTGCTCGTGAAATTAACGTGCAAGTGGCTGAGTACTCCACAGACACATGTACCCTTAACGTAGTTCTCGGGGATATTCAGTGTGACACAGTGTGACAAGGCTGGCCCTTTGAAATACAGGTACAACAGAAACAGGAAGAAAGAATGAGAGAAAGTTGTGGTGAAAGAGTACAGCAGGGTTCGCCACCACCCCCTGCCGGAGCCTCGTAGCGCTTTAGGTGTTTTCGCTCAATAAACACTCACAACGCCCAGTCTGGGAATCAAAATCGCGATCCTATGACGGTGAGTCCGCTGCCCTAACCACTGGGCCATTGCGCTTCTACATATATATATATATATATAATTATAAACATATAGGGATCAGCATTATATGTTTATATATTTTCTTTTGTAGTTTCAGCTCAGAGCTGTGGCCAAGATGGAGCACTACCATGTTGCTACACTGTTATTACTGAGATCCTCCTCTAATATGTGGCACTTGGTGTAGAATGGAGTTTGATGAAGCTACCCTCATTTGCACCTCTTGTCGTGAGGTGGGTTCGTCTGGGACTCTCGACAGGAAGAGGTCCAGCTTTGATTTAGAAACGTCTACATCTACTTTGTGTAGGTTCCTCGGCTTTTTGGGAGAATATTAAAAAGCTGTGGGCCCCTGAAACCCAGGCTGTTGCAGTAATTGGTTCTGAAGTGCGATGGCATTGCTGGGATCTTTTGCACTGTGCAGTGTCGACCCGTTCTGGCATTGGTGTAGCTTTCAATGTTAAAATTTGGTACAATTCTTTCCAGGATCTTCCAGTTATATATTACTGCATACCTCTTCCACCTTGACTCCAGGGAGTAGAGTCTTAGCTGTTTCAGCCTTCCCCAGTAGCTCAGCTGTTGCAAAGAGACGATCTTCTTTGCAAAGCTTTGCTGGATTGCTTCAAGGTCTGCTGTTAATTTTTACACTGTTGGGTGATCATAGTTGGGAACAGTATTTCAGGTGGCTGAGGATGAATGTCCTCCAGAGGACCATCATGGTTTCCTTATCTCTGGTTGTGAATGTTCTGAGGATCTATCCAGTCAGTCGTCTGCACTTTATCACCATCCTTGGAAAGAGATATCATCACACATGTCGATACCCAGGTCCCTCACTAATTCAGGCTCTGGGATTGTAATTCCCTGTGAACCAGTGTACACTGTAAGTTTCATATTCAGTTTTGGACGCTGGTAGCACAGGGCTTGGAATTTTTCAGCATTAAACTTCATATCATTATTCTCAGCCCATCTGTAAATTGAGTCCAACTCCTGCTGTCGATGTGCAACATTGCTGGGGTTCTGTATTTTCTGCAAGACTTTCATATCGTCTGCGTAGCTAGCAAGGGTGGCTATCCGGGCAGTTGAGGGCATATCTGAGAGGGCCACTATGAAAAGCAGTGGTCCCAAGACAGTGCCCTGTGGAACACCGCTCACTATTTGTGTTTTCATTGAGGTGGCTCCATCGGCCACTACTGCCTGGCTTCTATCTTTCAGAAAGTCATTTAACCACCCTCCAAGTTTTCCAGCTATATATGTGTGTGTGTGTGTGTGTGTGTGTGTGTGTGTGTATCTATATATAGATATAAAACAAATAAAAATTCATAATTCAATCCTAGTCAAATATGGTGTGTGGATATGTTTCAGTGAATCAGTCCACCCACAGACACAAGCATGACTGTGGGGTTAAGAACTTTGTTTACACACCACATGGTTTCAGGTTCAGTCCCACTGTGCAACATATGTGGCAGGTGTCTTCTACTGTAGCCCTGAGCTGACCAAAACCTTATAAGTAGTTTTGGTAGGCAGCAATTGAAATAAGAAGTGAGTGTGTGTGTTTACATTTGCACTTCTCTGAAAAATCACTGAAACATAGGTACCTTCAAAGACTTGTGGAGTACAAAGCTTTTTACTTGAAAGAACCCCACCCCTCTAGCCACCCAAAGAAAATACAGGAAAGAATTAGTGACACGTGTATCTGACTAAAAGGTAATACCTCAATAATATATCTGTCAAATTTAAGATAACACAGAGAAAGATATAAAAATGAATGTGTGTGTGTGTGTGTAAACAACAAACAGATGTATTAGTTTAATGCTCGGGAAGTGAGAAAGTCTATATATATATATATATATATATATATATATATATATATATAAGAATAAGAATAAGAATAGCCTGGGCAAAGTTTAGAGAGCTCTTACCCCTGCTGGCGACAAAGGGACTCTCACTCAGAGTAAAAGGCAGACTGTATGACGCATGCGTACGAACAACCATGCTACATGGCAGTGAAACATGGGCTGTAACTGCTGAGGACATACGTAAGCTCGCAAGGAATGAAGCCAGTATGCTCCGTTGGATGTGTAATGTCAATGTGAATACCCGTCAGAGTGTAAGTATCTTGAGAGAAAAGCTGAACATTAGAAGCATCAGTTGTGGCGTGCAAGAGAGACGATTGCGCTGGTATGGACATGTGGTGAGAATGGAGGAGGATAGCTGCGTGAAAAAGTGCCACACCCTAACAGTTGAGGGAACCCGTGGAAGAGGTAGGCCCAGGAAGACCTGGGCTGAGGTGGTGAGGCAAGACCTTCGTACATTGGGCCTCACCGAGGCGATGACTACGGACCGAGACCTTTGGAAATGGGCTGTGCGTGAGAAGACCCGGCAAGCCAAGTAAGATCGTTGCCAGTGCCCCTGGACTGGTTCTTGTGCGGGTGGCACATGAGATGCACCATTTTGAGCGTGGCCGTTGCCAGTACCGCCTGACTGGCTCCTGTAGGATTTTCGAGCGAGATCGTTGCCAGTGCCCCTGGACTGGCTTGTGCGGGTGGCACATAAAAGACACCATTTCGAGCGTGGCCGTTTTCGTGCGGGTGACACGTAAAAGCACCCACTACACTCTCTGAGTGGTTGGCGTTAGGAAGGGCATCCAGCTGTAGAAACTCTGCCAAATCAGACTGGAGCCTGGTGTTGCCATCCGGTTTCACCAGTCCTCAGTCAAATCGTCCAACCCATGCTAGCATGGAAAGCGGACGTTAAACGATGATGATGATGATGATGATGATATATGTGGTACTCTCCTATTATTGACAGCCAATTGTTTGTTTACTGATGGAATTGGAGGGCAAAAATATATAAAACTAATTGTTTTAGACTAAAAATTCTATCTGAGTAAGAAACAATCACTCAATTCCTTGCCCATTGACACTTATTCCAAAAGGGCACAGGTCTTCTATTACAACCCTATAATGCAAGTAATAGTTCATTTACTAATCCTTTAGTAAATAAAAAAATTGGGTGTTGATAATAGGGAAGTACCTATTTAATAGGGAAGTACTAGTTATTTCTTCATGAAATCTACACATCATTTCAACTTGATAATGTGTAGACACCTAAACAATATCAAACCAGTGATATGATGGTGAGCTTAGAGACAAAGTTCAATTCACATCTGTTTAGGGCATTCAAATCACTCTCACGAAAATTTAGTTAATCAGTCATGTTCCCCAATTTATGACTGAAGGGAGGTAACTGGTAATTCAAAGATGTTATGTCCCTTATGGAAAATGACCATACTCAATTCCAAACGAAACAAAATGAAGACTAAGGTAATAAAGATTAGCTTGGTAGGAAAATAGGAAAAAGAAAAACAAAAGAAGCTGTATAGATTTTGTTGGTGTAGTGTAAGAAAATATGCAAAGCTAAAATGTGCATGTATTCACGCAGTGCCTCACCCACATGCATAAATACAATATTTTGTTCAGTGCAGTTGTGTCCAGTCGCAGGACATAAATGTATCTGCATGTTTTACATACTGTGAACACTTCACATACTCTGAACACATACTGTGAACACTTCAGCTAAGTATTTCTCTGGTTACAGTGAATTTTTATTAGGATCGGTTTCTTTTTTTTTTAATTTTCTTTATTGAAAATTTTTTTTTTTTTTTATAATGTGCATAGGTCACATCTGTCATTGCCATTCTTGTGAGGCCTTTATCTTTAAACAATTTTCCATTTAATATAGTCTGAAACATTTTCTATCAAAAACCACTAACAATTTAAGAGCTGTGTGGAATTTTATCTGAATGAAGAAATGGCTATTATAGTTCAAAGGCTTAATTACAATCAAACATTTCTTTCATTTAGGAATTAAAACATCCATTCTGCATCAGCAATATTAGGGTTTAATTAGTTACCTCCCTTTGACCATAAGTTGTGTTCTAACTAAATTTTTCACAGAGTAATTTTAAGAGCTCTAAATAAAAGTGAAAAGAATTTCCTCTCTGACTTCAACAGCATATCACTAGTTGAAATTGTACAGGTGTCTGATGATTAATACTAAGTTTTAAGGAAGGATTCCATAAGACTTGAAGAAACAGATGAACTGACAAGTTCTGATTAATGCAAGTCGCTAACCATTTATGTTGAGTGTGCTTCACTTTGATATATGTAGCCTGCTTCATGTAATACATTCACTTTTATACATCAAAAGAAAAGAGCACTCAATACATTGTGTATTGAATTGTGTTAAGAAGAGGAAAGTAACTTGGCTTAGTACTTAAGTTACATGTCTTCGTGAACACAAATACCACAAGCTTTTTTAAGGCTCAGAATGTCAATACTAGTTATTCTTGCCTAGACAACATCACTTCTAAGTTTAAATAATATGACAAGAAAACAGTAATCTACACATCCCCTCCCAAAACCTAATTGAGGATCTCAAAACCAATCCATTTGCTTGTCTGCTCAGGGGTTTCACTCCTCACAAGGTGTGGTATATTGAACCTCAGTTACATATTACATGGCAGTATAGAGAGGAAAAAGACTAATTGCAAAATATTTCATGGAATGTTACAATCTCACAATCAATATGTGTGCTCCCTTTAGTTCAAGGCATTGATGAACACTGAACTTGCTTAATTTGATTTATTCGGAAGCTCAGAGATCAAGAATACCCTTACCACTAAGTCACATGTCTTCCCGACTTTATACATATACACAGATGAGCACATTTATATATGCATAAATATATATAAACACACATACAAACACATGTTTATACAAACGTATATCCAAATGTGGTCAATGCCAGGTCCGCCTGACTGGCTCCTGTGCCAGTGACATGTAAAAAGCATCATCCGAACGTGACCGATGCCAGTGCCTTCTGACTGGCTCCTGTGCCAGTGGCACATAAAAAGCACCATCCAAATGTGGCCGATGCCAGTGCCCCCTGACTGGCTCCTGTGCTAGTGGCACATAAAAAGCATCCACTACACTCTTGGAGTGGTTGGCATTTGGAAGGACATCCAGCTGTAGAAACATTACCAGATCAGATTGGAGCCTGATGCAGCCTACTGGCTTGCCAGTCCACAGTCAAACCCATGCGAGCATGGAAAACGGACGTTGAACGATGATGATGATGATGATAATATGCAAATATGTGCCGTCAGAACAGGTCTAGGCAGAATGTACACAAAAAAGTCTAGACTGACTATAAATAGTGACACATAAAAGAAAAAAGAAACATTTTGGAATACCAATAGGAATCTAACAATAACTCATTGTAATGTGTTATGTTGTAACATTTTTTTTATTGTCTAAAATTTTAGTTTAGTCAATGTTTGACAACTAGTTTCCATGTTAAAAAGAAAAAAAGAGAAACTTTTGTTTCTTTTTTGAAAATTTCAACATTATTTTTGTTGGAGAACCTGTTTCAAAAGTTGGAAGCATTTCAAACTGTAAGCATCTTTTAATTATGGTTTTCATGGTGGACTTTCTGAGTGGAACTTTCTATGCTACCTGAGATCCGAAATATTCCATACCTTTGTTTCACAAAGCAACAACACAGTGGGTGCAATGCTACATATCAAACTCGTAACTATAAAACTATATGGCCAAAACAGCTGCACATTGGCTCAGCCACTGAGAGAAAATATTATTATTTTATCTATTTCAAGAAGGAGAAGTGATTCAATATAGCAATGGAGACTTATTAGAATTGCCTCCACAATCTTTGAAACAAGGATGGGACAAGTAATTAATGTCATTAAAAAGATGATTATTATTCTATTATTGTTGTATTTCGAGATGATTTTTTTTTTTGGTTGCTATATAAACACATGCACAATATATTTGCGCTGGCAGAATTGTTAGCACACTGGGCAAAATGCTTAGTGGTATTTCATCTGCTGCTACGTTCTGAGTTCAAATTCTGCCGAGGTCGACTTTGCCTTTCAACCTTTCGGGGGTTGATGAATTAAGTACCAGTTAAACACTAGGGTCATTGTAATTGAATGGTACCCTTCCTAACCAAATCTGAGGCCTTGTGCCTCCAGTAGAAAGGATTATTATTATTATTATTTCTTTTATTATTAAGGTGTTGAGCCTTCAGAACTGTTAGCACACCAAGCAAAGTGCTTAGCAGCATTTTGCCCACCTTTACATCCTGAGTTCAAATTCTGTTGGCATTGACTTTGCCTTTCATCTAATGGATCAGAATCTGGTTTGCTGTACTTCACGTACAGACAGTGACAAACAAATGTTTGGGAAATATGGGTGCAATAAATATAACAATTTCACCCTTTGTGCAATACACTGGTGCATTGGTTTCTTTTTTTTTCATGCCAGTTGTTATTGGTTTCACTGTTGTAAATGACAGGTAAAGGTTCAGCAAGCTCCTGCTGAACAACCTGCACAGATGAATTATGGTTATTAAATGCTTGTGCTGCACATTAGCTCACACCCTCCTTTAAAGTGCCATTACCTGTACAGGTGCATGGTGTGCCACAAGTCAGGTGTTGAAGTGAATGAAGACCAAATTCAGCATATCAGGCTTGGCTTAGCTTACTGGCGATCATTTTGCAGCTGAGTGGACTTAAGTAACATGAAGTGAAGTGTTTTGCTCATGGAAATTACACACATCCCAGTCTAGAATCGCTGTCTGGTCCAGGATTGCTGCCCCATCTAGAATTGCCACCCAGTCCTGGATGGAAACCACAATCATGAAACTGAAAGAGCAACACCCTAACTATTAATCCACATGCCTTCACATATACATACATACATGTATGTATAAATACACACAGCCATATGAGTATGCATGTGCATATGTGTATATCTACACACATGCACAGCTATGCAAGTCCAAGTGTTTAGAATAAGCACAGCCTTGCATGTTGTAAAAGAATTGCTGTGAGGATAGGCCTGAGTCATAGAAGATTGCCTGTCCTACCCTGACCATCAAGGAGAAAATGGATGCACAAATAACAATGATGATGATGCGTGGAGTTGATTTGTTTACAAGTGTTCAGTGTAGATTCGAGGGGACGTACAAAAAGGTATTGTGCCTGTCGTATTGAATGAAAAAGCTCCAAGTTCTAACTCTGCAACATACACAGACATGTACTAAAACACACACACACAAACCCAAACACCCACTCACACAAACAAACAAGCTGTCACATGAAAAATGTTCATCACCGTATGATGCAAGCTTCCATTGTATTAAAATATTATGTCAGTCATGAGTCTTAAAATAGCCTTAATGAGTTATTAAATACTTGAATATTTTTTTTTCAGTTTTGTTTTATACACAAGTTCATTTGCATTAAGGAATTTTGTTTTAATTGTAGTAACTTCTTATTTACTTTTTTTCTTTTCTTTTTTCGGTTTCTGTATCAATGTCTCTTCACAGAAACAAACGAAGGGAGAAGCTCAAGCATGAAATATAGTGTATACACAGTAATCTACTGAAAATACCCAAGTAAAAAAAAGAGGTATTTTGTGTCCAAGTCTTTATTGAATGCACAGTCTTTGGGTTAGTCCAGTGGTTTTCAACCTGGGCCCATATGGCCCTTGGGAGTCCATATAAGATTTTCTTGTTAAAATTTATGTGCAATAAAATGCTTATACTTCTCCAATACACAGCATATTTTAATTTTTTTTATACAATTCTTAATAACATGTAATTACAAAAATATAATAGGATTTTTTTTTTTTGATTTGTATACATTGAATGGATAAGTGTCCAGTAAATAAAACAAGAATCAAAGAGGTCCATAGTCGAAAATTGGTTGAGAACTGCTGAGTCAGGTTAATCCCAGAGAATTTAGTATATACATGAAGTACTTTGTCAAGTTTAGGTGTCTCCATGTCACACAAACCAAGGGAGTTCCAAGTGAATTCTTTTCCTTTTTCTGTTTTAAATTTTTATTTTCACATCATTTTAATCAGTAATTCTTTAAGTTGTAGGTGGTAACTGTATCTTAATTAGTCTTCAGATTATTGGGAGCACCACCTGCACTGTGTTATATCTCTAAACATGTTCCATAAATAAGTTCCATAAGGAGATAAAAGTCTTTGCTGTAAGTTACAGGAAAACTGTCTAATAGATAAGCGTAATGCCAATGAGATTAAGGGCAACAGAAAGGATGGGAAGCCAGACTTGGCTCTCTTAACCAAGAAATCCTTCGTCTGTAAAATTATCAGGAATTAGAGTTTTATAGGAACTTCAACTTTATCATTCCTAATGTTAATATTCTAAGGATGGTTTGAAATTCCATTCTTTACAAATACTTTCCTTCCCTCCACTTCGAAATTATTCATGGTTTCTCAATTTTGATAACACACATTCGGAGGACTGATATGTGAATACCAGACTATCAATATCATTTACTTTTTCTTTTCAGATTTTTCTGTTTGCCCAACACTCAGTAATCATTAATGATTATGTGGTTGTTATTTATCTCCAAGTGAATCCTGATCCAACAGACCTATGGTTAAAGGCATTCAAACATTACAATCCTATCATTTTAGAGATACATGCAATAACATTATCCAAAGTGTCTTTTCTTTTCCTAAGACAAATGAGTGTGATTTGAGAGTGACTTGGCTATTTCTACTGGTCATATGCTTTTTGTCTGGCACCTTAGGAGGTCTTTAGTAGACTCCACTCTGTTGTATGCACTTGAGTCAGACCTCTAGTCTGTTGATATCTTCCTGCATCCCTTTCACCAGTCTCAGTAAGCACTGTAAAAGGTTTAGACACCGTATAGACAGATAAAACAAAACAAGTGACCGCATACACTTTCCCTTGTAGACTCACATCTAACTAAATTTATGTCTGATAAAATATTTTAACTTCGTCTGAAATATTTCTATTTTAAAAGATATTTTCATAAATCTTATTACTGTAGTTTTCTCTTCAGGAATGCATCACAAATATGTATTTCAAATGTTAATAGATTTTAGGTGATGAATTATAAATTCAATCTGCCATAATTTTACTTGCTTTCCTTCATATGTCTTTTAGTTCCCTTATTTTCCAATTTATGACAATAGAAATGTGAAACATCTAATATGATTATATATGAGATATTATTATATTATTTCTTCTTGACATCATATCTTAAAAGTTAGAGTGAATCTACATCACCGCTTGCATCCTGCTTCAACTTATTTTACTTCCTTATATAGCAGATTCATTGTAACAGCAATTAATGTGTTTGTCCTTTATTTTTTTCTTAAATCATTGATTTCTAAATATAGAAGCTTCTTTTTCTTCCTCCCTAAATCCATTTCCCTAAAAGATAGCATAATCAGAGTATTAAAGCTCCATGCTCATATATAAGTGAGATGTGGTCCCTAACCCACCTGACTGGGCAGTATACTGTGTAAGTACTATCTCAGACCAGGAGGAGCCATCCTACCCATAACAGCAGTATGGAGAGTAGACATGAAAAGATAATGATGGCTGTAATAGTTCTACTATTTTATTTTGTCACTACCAACTTCCTATGATTCACTGTTGATGTTAGTGGAGCTGCCTTATTTGTACAGAAGGCTTTTCAATATTCAATAGTGTGAAGCACCTTCCTTATAGTCTATCTACATACACCCTGTTGGGTTTTGAGACAATCTTCTTCTGATGTTCAATATACTTTTGTTCACTAATATGAATATATTTGCATCAACATAAATAGATTAAGCATCGAGCTATTTATCTTCTAGGAACATAATATATAGATGTCTGCACTGTTTTATATGTTGCCAACAAGCAAGTGACCAGCTTATGGTTCTTTGTTTTAGCAATAAACAACTAACCAGTGTTTATATTTTCAATAGATTGTCAAGTTTCTTTTGAAAGTGATTTATAAATACTTATAATGATCAAGTCACCAACATTGTTCTACATTCTGCCTTTACATGTGTGTGTGTGTGTGTGTGAGTATTACACACAAGATACTCACACAGCCAAATAATGTGCATTATTTTTATGTATTCACACATAAAAACCAACCAAATATTAACTGACTGATCACTTAATACATTTAAGTATATTTTTAACAGGGAAAAAGTTGATAGTGACTTCAAAGTTTACTGTGGGCTGGATTCAGCAGACAATCTGATAAAGCTAACCCTCAGTGACACTTCAAAGTCACTGTCAACCACTTCTTTGTAAACATACACACATTACACACATATATGCTAAAACTGTCTTCCCATTATCAACAGGTTTGACTAATATCTTTATAGAATATTTATCTATTTCTGTAAATGTTCTTGTATCATGTTTACTCTTACAATGTTTATATATCTCTTTCAAAGAGTTAATGTTTCCAGTAAAGTGATTCTGGTTTCTGTTTAATCTGCTGCTACTATTACTACAATGCAATTTACAATACAATTTGAGATAGTAAACAACCAACATAGTAAGAGGTTTCTAGAATATGCTTTGCATTTGAACTCAAACTTGGGTTTCAGTTTACTCTTCACATCAGATTTATTTCTGGGTTTGATGGCATAAAAGATGCACAAGCATATTAGATGCACCAAATTTCAGAAGGGATTATTCAAGAAAAAATTTGGGGGGGGTCCAGCTGCATGGATTTTTTGAGATTTTATTTGGAGGAAAAAAAGGGTGTCTTGTATGCCATTAAATAAAATATTTGTTAACTTAATGATTGTTGTTTAGCCTTAAATTAGCCTAGATTAATAAGACCTATAATCAAAGGAATTCTAACCACGACCATCCAATATAACAAGGACAGCATTATCCATTGTCTTCATTTTTCTTTTTTCAACAGTAGGATGTAGTTTGAAAGAGATTTGACTGTTATTTCTAGCTAATCAAATTACTGTACAGTCTTCTTCACTGAGCCGCAGTTCTACCACCAATGTCAGCAGTAATGTCAGAAGACAGTTATTGCACAGTTTCCATCACCGCCACTGCTACCGCTCACAAAAACAGCACACAGGCCATTTACTGGACACTGTGCTTTGGAGCATAGTGTCATATTTACTGCAGGAAAATTTGGGATGTGAAGGCTCTTTGATTTGAGATCAAACTTGTATACAATCTTTGGGCTTAATGGATTCATCTAATTATTGCAGTGGCATTAACATAGACGAGCTCTCATGCCTGAACTCCCATGTCAATGTTTCCATGACAAACACGAAGAACAAGGGATTTAGCAATAATCTTTCATGTACGCTGATTCTCATATCAAACCCAAAGCCAAACATGCTGCTTATACAAATATAACACCATACATTTACATGCTGTGAGAATCTAAACGCCCACAAACACCTTTAATGTTACATTTTTTGAAATTGTTTCTATGTTATGTATTTTTCCTCCTCTTCTTTATTTCACTTAGCATCTATTTACCTATCCTGCCATTGATTGTATGTTATTAACGTTTCTATTATTATCAATAATCTTATGCTTTTGTTCACAACAACATAACAATGAAACAGAAGCAGGACTCCACCCTTTAAAATCAAACATGATAATAATAGAAGAACAAATAGAGAATATATACATGGTTTGCCCCCTAGTGGTCAGCAGCTATTGTAGGGGAGACAATCCCTTTCAGATTAAGTTGATGCTGGATTGGAAAGTAATTGATTAAATAAGCCTCCATTTTGTTTACTTACCCTTTTGGATCCAGAAGATCATGAACTTTCTCATTATATATTTCCATATATGATACTTCCACTTTGTAGGTCAAATCAGGGTCATCATTTGTGGCTATTTTCTCAAAAAGGGCATCACACAAACGAGGTATTATTCCTTTCTCGTCTGCTGTTCCCATCATAGTATATGATTTGCCAGAACCTAGTGACAGATAAAAAACAAAAAAAAATGATGAACAAAAAACTAAGTATTTCAAACACATATACACACATAGATATATAAAAACAAAACAAAAATCTCTGAAAGAAAAATCAAAAGCAACTGAAAGCTAATAGATGTAAGATAGAAAATGTAATTTCTTTTTTGTCTATAATCTCTAATAATAAAGAAGCCATTTTATTTATGCCATTGCACTTTTATAGTTCACATTTTCAATAAAGTTCATGCACAATAATTAGAATTCTTACAATATTACATTTTATGGAGACAGGAAAAAAAAAAGAAAAGCAGTTTTCAATATGTTTACTATTTAAAAATTCTGAAGCATATATATCCTATCTTCAAAATATTTTGAAATATATACCTTGTCTTCAATGTATATGAAATATATATATATCTTATAGCTTATGTCAAATTGGAAAATAAAATGAAACAAAATAAGAGAAAATGAAGTATTGTAGTTGTTGCATTTAATTTTGTTTCTCTAGATCCTAAGTTCAAATCTTGTTTCTCTAGATCGGCCTTGATTAAAGGCATTCCAGTCATGACCATCCCATCTTTTGAAAGACATATACTATTACATTATATAACATATACTCTTCATCGTTTTAACATGGTGGCATTTGATTGGAGGAAAATTTAGCAGCTATTTGTCACAAATTGTGTGATCATGTAGAGCTCCTGTGTGATTGTTCAACCTGCTAAAGATAGCAGCTAAATTTCTCCTGGTACAGAAAATAGTAACTGTTATTTGGCGCTATACAACATTGCTGCCTTGATTAAAGTAACGGCTCATTATTTTTATTATCATTACAGCATGGAAAACGGACGTTAAATGATGATGATGATTGGTGGAAGAATAATGCAATTCTCAGTTGTCATCAAATAAATTACATATAATTTGATCAATGCATGATGAAGTCATAAATACGTTTTATTTCCTTCTACTGGTATACAACTCTGGTTAATTAACCTTTATGATACCAACATGTTTGAGACTAAGTTTCCATTTTGAAGTGTTTATATGAAAATTAAAACAAATCCTTAGAATTTTATGTAAGAATCTTTTATCATGTTCCAAACATAAACTTACAAATGAAGAAGTTAGTTTACTAATTAACTCCAAATTTTTTATTATTTAAATATTAATTGAAAATATTATACATTAATTTAAAACAGAGGTAATGAATTTCATTAGAAATATCATCACAAAAGGATTAAAAAGTTGTTTTTTTTTTTTTAACAATTTCAAATGTTCGTACATTTTGTAGAGCTAAAATAAGTAGCAAATACACCTGCTTGCTGTTCCTACACCTGTCTTTATCTTTTGATTACTGTAAATTTGAATAATAATAACTAACATCTGTCGGTAATGCCAATGAGGGTTCCAGAAGATCTGATTAACAGAACAGCCAGCTTGTGAAAATAACATGCAGGTAGCTGAGCACTCCAGAGATATGTGTACCCTTAACATAGTTCTCAGGCAGATTCAGTATGACACAGAATGTAACACAAGACTGGTCCTTTGAAATATAGGTACTACTCATTCCTGTCAGCTGAGTGAACTGGAGCAACATGAAGTGCCTTGTTCAAGGACACATTGCACCCCTAGGAATTGAATTCATGACCTTATTGTCTGTGTGTCTGTGGAATACTTGGCCACTTGCATGTTCTAGAGCTAAATACCAATTTTGAAAAGGAAATAAATGCAACAAGAAAATATGCATAAAGAAGGAAGAACCATTTTTCTGATGTAGGGGAAGGTGACCAGTCACAGGATGTTATTGAAAACTTCAATAAAATGTAACTGAAACCAAAGACTAAGGCACCTTTGGAATGAAGATATTATGGAAAGGTTTTACACTAAGAAGTTCCCACATGTCTTTAATCCTAATCCTTTTTTGTTAGAGGGCAGCATCTATGACATTTGTAAACTCAGGTGAGATCAGAATAACTGATGTTTGATTTTTTAAAATTTCTACAGGCTGACTAACATCTTGAAGGAAAATGTAGAGAGAGAAGGAATTAGAGGATATTACTGTTTTAAAAATATGATTGGACAAATTAATTAAAGAAAGATCTTAGTAGAGAAGACAAGAGAAAGAGAACTGGGTGCAACAAATGGGCTTGGATGGGGGTTTTAAAAGGAGCAGATATTATTCTTAGTAGTAGAACGGTTGCAGAGAAAAAGCAATAAGTCTGTTAGACATTGGAGCGGCTTGGTGCATGATGTTGATATTCAGCTAGATTGGTATTTTTTAAAAATGTGGCAGTGTGTGTGTGTGTGTGTACACTAATGTATAGGTGTATCATACGAAATACATGAGGTATAGTGTGGATCACACTAGAGCTTTATAAGAGTCATCAGCTGATCAGGGATGAGTTATTTTCCTAGCCATGAAGATGAATCCTAACTAGTTTTTCAGATGCAATTTTGGCAATGATAGATGTAAAGTCACTGATGTGAAGTCACCATGAAATATTGTCAGAGTTTGATGCCCATCATTTGTAGAGACTGTGAGGCCTTTAGTTGTGGTTATTCATACACAAGGGTCTGTAGTGTAAGGCCATCTGCTTGACAGTGTGATTTTCCATCACTAAAAGTTTTCAGAGTTTATTTTATAAGGACAGTAGATGACTGTCATGGGGTATCCATGATGGATGTGTGTTACTTATTCCCTCTCAGCTCTCACTCATCACTTAGCTATTTAAACTCTTCATCACCTTCCACACATTATTCACATATAACCTCAATAGCAAACATCAGCAACCTACAGCCTTCATAAACAGAAGTTGCAAATGGATTGTGCAATTTGGGAGACAGAAAATGAAAAAAAAAAAAAAAAAAAAAAAAAAAAAAAAACTATTCTATCTACTGTGAATTTAGGGCCATTCATAGAAGAATGAGCTAGAGAAAGGGATTTTACAAAACTTGCACATATAAAGAGAAGCAAATGCATATCCAAGATTTTTCTCTTTAGTTGTCTGAGTTGGCAAGTTGAAATATCTTCAACAATATGCAAAACTGTTTATGGAAGTTGTAAATGCAGTGGTTGAGCAGCTTTCTTTTGTGTTGGTATAATTCAGAAATTTAGAAAAAAATAATACAAAATTTCTAAAATATTCAGAAGGACATTTCTTGGGGTGAGATGATTTTGTAAAGCCTTTGACATCAACCTGGAACATGCAGATATACATAGAGGGGGGTGAGGGGTGATAGATTATGAGTTGTGTTTTTAATACAAAGATATCATATAACTTCCTGGATGATTGTTATGCCTAATTTTGTTGCTGTCCTTTGAAGATTTTACATTTATGTCTCTAGCAAACAACTTGTATTGTTTATAAACAAGGTGCTTATCATCAAGATTTGTCAGGAATGTGTATCCTGTTAAATGTAAATATTTATCAGGATAAACCTTCCAACAAATCCTTTGTGTCTTAATCCCCACTTCCCCTGCCTGCTATTTACAAACAAAATTGAAACCAATTGTCTTGGACACTGAATGGAAAAATTATGTGACTTAAGTGGTTTCCACCTCACCACTTCGATCATATCCTGTTTTACAGTTCCTATGCAAATCACAGAAATTTCTTAATCCCTTAAATACCCTCCACACTTAGACATATACACAAAATCACCCTATGACATTTCTTTCATGTAAAATGTATTGTAAAGTAATGAATGACTCTATAAACCACACCAGAAAATAAATACGGTTAGATCAAGTCTCTTCGAAAAGGTCAATAGTTGTTTCAAAGACTGAGTTGAGAAAATCTACCAAAATAATTTGATTGATATACTTGAAAGGGAAAACTGTTTTATTAGCATTTAATCTTCTTCAGAAAAGACAGAAATGATTCATGACAATTATACAAGATAGTACTACCGTCGCAAAATGGAACAGTTTCTTCAACAACAACATTTCATATTACAAGAACTAAATATTCCTATTATATCATGTAATCATATCTTTTAAATTTATTGCTTTTGCTATGAATTTAGAGAACTTCATAAAAGATTGATTTAGAGAAATGTTATTTCACCAAACTTGATCTCAGTTTATACACAAAGATTGTCAAAAAAGAAACATTAAGATAATTAATGTCTCTCAGTGACAGTGGATTTTGCAGTTTTTGAATACTTAAATAGCAGCAGAGGTGCCTGTTTAAATCCCAGATCACACCATAATTTCACTAGAAACTAACACCAATAATCAGCAGCTGAAGAGAATCCATATTTAATTTAACAGTAAAAAAAAAAAAAAATCTAATTAGAAATTACAATACTGAAAAATCTTCCTCATCAAAGACATTCTGCTTGGTATGTAAGCACTTTCTATGTCCTCCATATTCTGATACTAAAGCTAAAATAAAAACCATGAAAATACTATTTAAAAGAGATTTTCTATTCTTTTATTGGTTTTAGCTACAGTTTTGTGGCCATGCGGGATCATTGCTTCCAATGGTTCAATAAATCGTATGGACTTAGTACTTACTTTAACTTGGTACATATTACATTGATCTCCTTTTGCTGAGATGTTAGTTTACAAGATATAAAGGGACACAGCATAAATATAAATACACATGATAAACTTCTCACAGTTTCACCAACAAATTCCATTCACAAGGCGTGGGTCAACCTAAGGACCTAATAGCAGGTATTTGCTCAGGGTGCTGCGCAGTAAAATTGGATGTAGAATAAGATGATCAAAAACTGAACTTATTAACCACATAACTTTACCTACCCTGTACTAGCTTTTTTTTTTTTTTTATACCTTTTTTTAAAATTTCATTTTCCTTACTAAGTTGGCCACAAGTAGGTTAAAAGAAGATCTCCATCCTTATCATTATTTGAACATCCACTTTTTTATTCACTTGCATGAATAGGACAAAATATTTGGCAAGAAAATATCATTTAAAAAAGATTTTCTATTCTTTTATTGGTTTTAGCTACAGGTTTGTGGCCATGCTGGATCACTGCTTCCAATGCTTCTATTATATATTTTTAACCTTTTTTAAAAGCTTTAGTCAGTGAGCTGTAGTAAAAGACACTTAGCCTAGGTACCACACAATGAGAATGAACATGAAACCATGTGTTTGAGAAGCAAACCCATTACCAGAGTCACACCAGCGCTTATCAAGAATAGTCTTATAATTCATAATAATGGGCAGAGCAAAGGGAATTGTGCTTCATCTATTGTTGGGTTCCCCCATAGGATATGTACATTATTTTGCTCAGAAATTTCTGTAGTGTAACATTTAGATTTAAATTACATTTATATAGATGGGTTATATTTAAAAAGTAAGGCTGTATTCAAAAGCTAAATAACATTTGCAAAAATGAGATTAGATACCAACTCTATTGGAAGTCTAAGTAAAAGAAATAAGAACACCAGTTGTAAAGGATTGCGAAAAAAGATACGAAGAGAATACAGATTTAATAGGTGGAAATTTTTACCTCATGTTTAGTAAAATATAAATCTTGTATTGCAAAGAGAGGGAGGGGGGGGGGAGAAACTACCAAATGAAAAAAAGAAAAAAAAGAGAAAAAAAACAGACTGTAATAATAATGCTCTTGTCATTACTTCATTCAGATACATAAATATAAGCAGAGAGAGAGAGAGAGAGAGAGAGAGAGAAAGAGAGAGAAAGAGAGAGAGAGAGAGAAAGAGAGAGAGAGAGAGAGAGAGAGAGGTTTGAAGATAAGCAAACTGAAGAAGCTATTAGAAAGAAAACTTCATATGGAACATGTCTACTAGTTCCATGTATGCCTGTGCATGTGTGTATGTATTTGTGTATGTGAGTGTGTCTGTATATATACACACATACACAAAAATATATTTATGAACATGAAATTAAAATTTTGTATGTGCTTGTATATGTAATGTTTGTTTATTTGTATTGAAGGGCTTTAAAGAAACTGTAGCCTAAAGAATTAAAAATATATCTTATTCAAAGAAAAATGTGTGTGTGTGTGTGTGTGTGTGTGTGTGTGTGTTGTTTATGAGTATGCATCCATAAGCATACATTATATTAGCAGAACAAACAGAATTTTCGAAAATCTGTTTAAGATATCAAGATAATTGTATAGACTTTGAAATATTTAATGCAATATAATGTAGAGATGTAGACTAAACTGAAAATAAATGAATTTAGCAAGGTTACAAAACTTTTGAAAATAGCCAAATTGATGGAAGATGCCACATTTAAATGAAAGAACCATTCACAATAGTTAAACTCTTTCTAGTCAAAGATCAAACAGAAACAAGAAATCAAATATCTGAATATTAATTTTATCTCTTTTGTTTTCACTATTATATGACATTTTCTATTCACATCGTCTATTCTTTACAGAAAACAAGAATGGAAGTCAAAACAGAATGTGTGTTTAAAAATCAAAATTAATAAATGTTAAAAATGGGAAATAGAAAGAAAAAAAAACAACAAAAAAAATTTCGGCTCTTAAAAGTTAGTTTCTTTTATGTTACTAAACCCCCAAGAGAAAAACTCTGCTTAATATCCATCACCACTCAAATATCCACCAACATCTACCCGTCTATCCATGCAGCATGTATTGAAGAGGACCGTTCCACTGTTTCTAATAATCTTCCATGGGAAACTTATTTCATTGACACAACTGATTTTATTTTTATTAGTTTTTGGTTTGACAACAGATAAAATGAAAATATGCCAAGATGGAGGAGGTCCTGGCTATATTGAAAGTAATTTAAGTGGGAGATGTCCAGTTGACTCTCTCTACATTATATACACACACGCACACACTGCATTGGATAGTTATGTAAGACCTCACCCTGCAAAGGAAGTCTCAATAAGTCACTCTGGGTCCTGCATGTGGAGTTGAGCCTATGTTACATGCTTCAGTGCACTAAAAATGCCATTTCCTGAATACGCATTGCTGCAATGCTTCTTTTAGGCCATCAAATACAGCAAATACACACACACACACACACATTCTTTTACTTGTTTCAGTCATATGACTGCGGCCATGCTGGAGCACCACCTTAAAGGGTTTTAGTTGAAGAAATCAGCCTGGACTTACTCTTTGTAAGCCTAGTACTTATTCTATCGGTCTCTTTTGCCGAACCGCTATGTTACAGGGACGTAAACACACCCAGGGCCGTCGCTAAGCCCCTGCAACCACAGAAGCCCCATGTTAAGATCAAACTACATAGATGAGCCATCTATTTACTTTGGTTAAGATGTTAACTGAAAATTTCAAGTCAGACGTGGGAAAAAATACAAGGGTGAACTGTAAATAAATTTAAAAGAAACCAAAAAAGTAAATGATGAAAGCTTGTTAAAGAATTCCGTAGGGAGATGAAAGAAAAACCAAAGAAATCCAAAACAATGAAAATAAGAACAACTTCAAGAGAAAAGACAAGAAAACGAAGCAATGGTGATGAAAAGTGGGGATGTATACTTATACATACATACAAACATACACACAGGCATACAAACACACATTCATACATATACACACACATATATACGTCTGGCTTTTATCGGTTTCAGTCTACCAAGTCCATTCACAAGACTTTGGCCAGCTCAGAGAGAGAGAGAGAGCCATGTACCAAACACACACACACGTCTCAGTTTCCCTGTTTCTCCCTCTCTCTCTGTATGTATATATACATTTATATAATACAAATAATAAATGAGTATATGCATATATACGTACATGTATGTACGTACTTACATCTACCTGTATATATATAGATGCATTTCTGGGCACAGGACATTGCAAACAAAACGTAGACAAAATGATAAACAAGTACAGAAAACACACAGGCTACATAGAGAACATTTCCTTCATCAGCTGCCACCATTCAACACTGGCGTTTCGAAGAGTTAAGGCAATATATATATATATATATATATATATATATATATATATGTTGAAAAGCTGGTCACTTTGTACCTAGAACAGTGGCCTTTGACTTCCTAAGGCAATAAAAACTGGGGACAAAATTCTTTCTGTACCAAAAACAAGGCGTACAAGCATGAATGCGTGCGCGCGCACAAACTTACACATACAAAAGTTTGTGTGTGTGTATGTATGTGTGTGGACATATTTTGGACATAGAGTTACCAAAGGTTTCGTGTCCACAAAGTCAAAGCCTTGTGGACTCTATACATCAGACTTTATACAAAGACAACAAATTTAAACTTTCTACATTAAGACATAAATCTCGATTTCTGAGCATTTCCTCACATCTGTGACGTAGAAAGTTTTAATTTTCTGTCTTTGCATGGAGCCTGACGAACTGTCCACAAGGCTTTGTGAATATGAAGCCTTTGGTAACTCTGTGTCCAAAATTTTAATTTTTGTTGTAATAATTACTGTTCTACTTTTTAGAATGTGCTTCTTTTCTGATATATGCTATATATATATATATATATATATATATATATATATATATATATATATATATATATATATATATATATATATATGGTGGTTGTCTACTCCCTACACAGAGTTTGACCACCTCCTGCACCTACACCTTAGCCCTTTCATAGGGTCTGATGTGGCTTTTTAAACCAGACAATGTTTTGAAAAAACACCCACACAGATTGCACCTCTGATTTGTATTACCAATACCTGCAGGTAAGTTCTGCTCATTGTGGATCCTAACATATCTTTTAAGACCCCCATTGGATTTGCAATATATATATATATATATATATATATATATATGTTTTTAGGTGCATGCATAATTTTTATGGCTGGATGTACCTTCTATCATCAATCATTTTCAACATGGACTAGATACAGGTTATTGTGCCACCGGCATTAGAGAGATACAGCTGGACCATAGAGTGCTCTCTCTCTCTCTCTCTTGTCAATTCTTATTCAGAAAACTACAACCTTCCTATGTGAGATGCTGTTGCTGCAACGTGTGTGTGTGTGTGTGTGTGTGTGTGTGTGTGTGTGTGTGTGTGTGTGTGTGTAACAGGAGGAAAGCAGGATGGGTAGAGCCCCATACATAACATAATTTGTTTATGTTTTGATCTTCTAATTCCAATTCCTGTGCACATGGCCACTTTAGCTTTTATCCTTCTGAAGCTGGGTAAATTCCAGAAAGGAGTGCACCAGCATGGCTAATCCAGTGACTGACATCAATCTAGGAATAAGAGAATATACACACACACCCAATAAAAGACTGGACTATATGCTACAAAAGGAAAGAAAGGAAAAAACAATGACCCAAGCAGAGAAGGGGAGAAGAGAGAGATGGGGGTAGAGAAAGAGAAGAGAAAGGGAGAGAGAGATACAGGGGAGATGGGGAAGAGAGAGATATGGGAGGGGAAAGAGATACAGGAGAGAGAGAGAGACGTGTAAGCTGCAAATAATCGTTATTTCTCCCAGGGAAACTTAGAGATTTGGTAACTGAGGAACTGAAAACAAGAAACGCCACCTTTACCTGGATAATCTCAACAGATAACTGATTGTTAAGCATGGCTGCCTTCTATTCATGATGATGCAGATTCATTGTGTTGGACCCAGTGGAACTAATCTCAGTTGAATACCGACAAAAGTACAAGTCAGTAAGTAGCTGCCTGAGCAAAGAATTTGTAGCATGTGCCACAAGAACTAAGGCATACCATATGCTGTAATAGAGTTGTCTGCCAAATCACAAAGTGATTTTAAGCTGTAAATATCCATAGGACTCCACCAAAAGACTTCAGTTTCCTTCCCTTTCCAGCATTTAAGCAGGCCTTTACAGATTGTATTTATGTATATATTCTTGAATTTTATAGTCAACAGAAGCAACAGCTTCATTGAATAATGATATTTTTACTTGAGCTGATGACAAAGCATCAGTGTGATAGATGACCTGTTAGAAATGGCAGCCAACTCACCCTCAAATCACACCCAAACATCTTAAATAAACAAACACGAGTGAAAAATATATTGGATAATCTTGTTTTAAATATTTTATTTATATATTCTTTTTTTTTTCTAGGGCCCTAAGAGGCCAGTTGCTCAGTTTTCATGGTGTATAAGTGACCAAGATCAAAATGTTCCCTTGAACAGGACGCTGTCCATTATAGGGTTCACAACCAATAATTTTGAGGGGAAAGGAGAGTCAATTAAACCATCCGTAGTACTTGGCTGAGACTTTATTTTCTCAATCCCCAAAGGGATGAAGGACAAAGCTGACCATAGCAGAATTTGAACTCAGAATATGATGGAGTTTGTGCATATTCCAGCAAACAATACACCTTTCTCACTGATGCTGCCATTTTGAATAACAACACCTCTGGTGAGCATTTCAGAAACGACTAAATTATCAGTGTTGCCATACAAAACCTGGAAAGTTAACCTTTTATGTTACATCTGTATTGTTGCAATATACTCATTAAAGCACTCACAGGTGTGTTTTCATTTTGTATCATTTATTTTGAATTAACCTGTTATAAAAATCTGGAAGAATAACCTCTAAGCCTTTTATTTGACATGCTAACGACCCTTCCAGTTAGCTGCTTAAATACTTTACAGAAGGGTAAAAATGGAGAAAGACAGGAAAGCCACGGTTGGAATACATTTAGTCTGAGGTATACTCAGTCAGTGATGTCTTTTGAACAAACATCAGCAACATTCCTACTTTCCCTGCTCATCAACAAAGAAAAATGTCTTGTAAAATTGTAGCAATTTAGCAATCAGGAATAACAAGGGATAGCCATAGGTTGACAATTAATTTTCAAACATAAGTGTTCCCTTATTCGTTCCTGATGAGTTTGATTACTGATATTAATTAAATCAATTTCAAAGTAACTATCATAGGAAAAGCTCCAATTTTGAATTGGCATTGAATCAAATTAATAAACTCGACTAATTAAAAACATGTTAATTTAAATTGTTTTCCTAAATGAAATTTTCTATTTTTGAGAGTAAGAAAGATTCAAAAATAATTTGGGAAATGGGAAGAGTGATGAAGCATTTCAAAAATATTCTTGAACAAATACAATATATACAGTATAATAGTGTTTAATGAACACAGGTGTGGCTATGGGGTTAAGCATCTAACCTTGCAATCACAAGGTTCTGGGTTTGATTCCACTGTACAACGCTCAGGGTAAGTGTTTTCTATCACAGTTACAGCTGATTCCTTGTGAATGAAGCTTGGCAGAGGGAAACTGTGTGAAAGTTTGGCATATATAATCATCTTTTATCTTTTACTTGCCTAAGGTGCCATGTAGTGGGACTGAACCTGGAAGGAAACCGCACACCACACAGCTATGCTTATATTCATTATTTTAAAAGTTGACACACTACTCAGAGTAGTTTCACTCGAGGTTGGGCTGTTTACAACAGTCATGAACAGTCTGGTCCAGGGTAAAACTCTTAGCACACTGCCACCTTTTAATAGAATCAGCATATATATTCACTTGACATATATATATATATATATATATATATATATATATATATATATATATATATATATATGATGAGCTTCTTTCAGTTTCCATCTACTAAATCCACTCACAAGGCTTTGGTTGGCCTGAGACAATAGTAGAAGACACTTGCCCGAGGTGTTATGCAGTGGGACTGAACCTGGAACCATGTGGTTGGGAAGCAGGCTTGTTTCCACATACCCACTCCTGTGTCTATAGATATATAAATTATTTAAAGAATTATAACACATGATTATCTATTACTTATGATTAGAAATTTTTAGGCCTTTATAATGAGTGAGAAAAAATATGTATGTTGTATGCATCTCTTTCGTTGCACTTCAATTTAAAATTCCAACTTTTAATCTTATTATGATTGATTTTGGAAATGATTATCACCCTTACAAATAAATCAGCTGCCAGGGCAAACCATACAGTCAAAAAACTTCATATTGTCTAAGCCAGACTGAAACTCCTTCTACAACCATTTGGCTGTCATTTATTAGAAATTAATCTCCTCATTAATTTTTGCACATACCAATGAATTACATAAATACTGGAGCTCTTGTGTAAAACACTTGACAGCAATTGAGCTTTTCCACAAACAAATCTTGACTGTCATAAGAGCAGAGATTACATGTCTCAAATCTTAATTGTTAAAATAACAAACCAGCACAGATGAGATGACCAAAACTAACTAGAAAATTAACCCAATTATCAAGAGCCATTAAGCCGAACATGTTAGATGGAAGATGTAATTACAACTCAGTGATAAAGTCTTTGTATTGTTTTCAGCATTGTTCTCCAGGTTCTAATTTTGATTTGAAATGCAATCTCAGTCATTATGATCTTCCATACTTGATCAAGTAAATAATAGTAATATATTAAAAGAAGCAATAACAGGAAGACCAAATTTAGATTGTTGAATATATTCAGATCACTGCAAAATTCAGATAAGAAACTCATTGATTATGGATTTGATTAATAATGCTTGAGAAAGGTTGTAGGGTCATACAGTACAGATCTTTTGTCTTTTACTGGTTCCAGTCACCAGACTGTGGCCATGCTGGGGCACTGCCTTGAAGAATTTTAGTTGAATGAATCAACCCCAGTACTTTTTAAGCCTGGTACTTGCTTATTTTATTGGTCCCTTTTGCTGAACTGCTAAGTTATGGGGACATAAATCCACCAACACCAGTTGTCAGTTGTCAACACACACACACACACACACACACACACATGGCAGACTTCTTTCAGTTTCTGTCTTCTGTCTACCAAATCCTCTCAGAAGGCTCTCACTGGCCCAAGGCTGTAGTAGAAAACAATTGCCCAAGGTGACATGTAGTGGGACTGAACCTGGAATCATGTGTTTGTGAAGCAAGTTTCTTACCACACAGCTATGCCTGTGCCTATACTATATTTGATGTGGGTAGTTGATTAAACTGCTTATTATGAGCCAACAGCGAATCCTCACATGGCTGCACAACTTGTAAGAAATAGCAGTCAAATTCCCTCAAACCACATGCTACCATTTTAGGAGAAGAACGACAATGGCTAATGTAAGCAAGGACACTTTCAAAGCTGTTGTCCTGGATTAACCATGCTTAAAACAAAAAGACAAGATAATCACAACAGAAATGTCTAATCACAGAATCTGCTTAATCAGATCTGATCTGGGATTGCACAACAGCCACTTAGTCCTATCAAGCTAAAAGCTTATTAATAATCTAGATGTAAATCAAAGCAAAAAAAAAAGAAAAAAAAAATGTTGACGCTGATTAAATTGTGTAGTTTTCTAACCATACATTGCTTGATCAGATTATCAAAGAATAACCAGAATATCTAACAGAAGCCTATGCACAGATCATTCTAGATGTTAATTGATATCCTAAGATATAGATTTCCTGACCAATAACAGAAGAAAGAAAGAAAAAAACATAAATATTGAATAATGATAGAGAAAAGTATTTTCCAAAGGCTAATTTACTAACAAAGGTTGACACATTGCTAAAATGAATATTATATAAATGACAGATTTTATTAACATCTTTCTAATAAACATATACATCAATATATTCATATATTTAACATCATGGTAAATATAGAACTAGGAAAAACCAACACCAAAACATTGTGAATTATCAAATGGTAGAAATAGTGTGAAAATTTTCTTTCCTAGTGCTTTCTATAAAACTATACATTCAGACTATAATAACCTCCATCACTAATATTGAGACTGCAAAGGTTAACACAAAATTATTGATTAATTTTCCAAGCGCGAGACTGCACCTTGTATAAAAACAATATTTTTGCACAAAAAGTTAAAGGGCATACGCAGAAATCAAAAACAAAAGCAAACCATGTAGCAGTTGATATAAATTCAAAAGCTACACAACCCTTTGATTGTCTTTATAGTAAATATTTGTGCTTCCTTTTCCATAGATATCTTACACTAACCACCACCACCACCACCACCATCATCATCATTGTCATCACCAGTACCACCATCTTCATTTTACAACTGTTTTCATGTTGGCATTGGTTACCACAGTCAGAGCCAACATATATTTTTGGGGTACTGCTTACAAAGACAGTTTGAGGGACCCCATCTTGCAGGCCTTTCATTTTTTGGCATGGTTTCTACAGCTGGGTGCCCTTATTAACACTAACCACTTTACAGAGTGTACTGGGTGGTTTTTTTTTTTGGTCATTTTTTTTTTGTAACACCAACACAATAGAGGTGTCATGTCCTCAACAAGACTAAAGAATATTCACAACAACCTTCTTTACAGGGTATATTGAGGGGGTGCATTTTTAAAGGGACTGTACAATCCCATGTCTGTTTGCTTTCCATCCTCTTTACAGAGTGAGAGACCTGAGTAACAGAGGCATTAGTAGTAGGAGTAGTTCTTATTCTGAGATAGGTACCTATATTCAAGACAACAGGACAATAACAGCAGTCTATGTGAGCCAGGGGACAGACCAAGGACAAATACCCAAGATGTGTAGAGGAATGTGAGCAAGAGTAGGAATGGTAGATGGTATGAAACAGGGAGGTAACAAGCAGTGCAAGAGAGGAGGGTGAAAGCAGAGCACACTGGGCTTAATATAAATCAATATTATGAAATTTTAGATAAATAACTCAATCAAGTAGACTGTAACTAATAAGATGTTGCTTGAGTAATGCTTGTTTATTCACAGTGTTTTGAATTTAATCATGCATTATGTCATAGTTTCAAGATTTCAATGATGTGATTGTATATTTTTAGAATGACATTGTAGGGTTGGTATGAGATGTTGAATCTGGCCAGTTTGAACATAAAAGAGTCAGAATACTTTGGCCAGATATGGCTGGTTTAAATGCTAAAGGGTAAAGCTGACCATATCTAGTCAAAATATTCTACCTGTTTTCTATTCAAATTGGCCAGATCCAGCCTCTCACATCTACCCTACAAAGCCATTCTAAAAACAAACTACCATATTATCAAAATCTTGAAGGTAGGAAATAAAGCATGATCAATTCAAAACAATGTGAATAAATAAGCATTACTTTTGACCGAATAGTTTGAATACCAAAGAGTTAATGTGGTTTTGTCCAGGTCAGTCCTGATATAGCACATTTGTAATCAAAGTTATTCCAGGGGTTATCCTGATATCATTTTCTATCATACAATGTATCTCGGATTACACTGCCCAGTATTCTCTCTCTCTCTCTTTTCTGTGTGTGTGAGTGTGTGTGTGAGAGAGAGCTAGAGAGAGAGAGAGACACACACACAGACAGAGAGATAGTGAGAGAGTTTGTCTGTCTCTGTCCTATTTTTAAGATTGTAGGCTGTTATTTTATATTGCCATTTGTGACCAGTGTTCTTGGTTACAGGCTTCCAGCAAGTTAATCACTGCATTTTTGACAGTGAAAAGCTAACAAGGGAGTGCCTAGCTTAAGGCTAATGAAATACTTCCAAATACTTCATTTGTGAAGCAGAGGATTTTCAATATTTTCATCGGTATTTAGAGACTTCACCAAAATACACTGGCCAAAGTTACACACAAATGTGCACATTCACATGTGCACACACACAAACAGTAGGCTTCTTCACATTTTCTTTCCAGCAATTTCCACTTACAATCTATTGGTCAATTTCAAGAGATGGAAGAAAAAAACACTAGCCTAAGGTAAAGTGCAGTTGGATAAAATCTAACATGCTGTAACCGAAATGCAAACTTTGTAATTACATAACTGCACTTGCACTCTCTCAAAGGAGATTTGACTTCTATTTCTAACAATTCAAATGACTGTACAGAGGTTCCAGTTCTTGCTTCATGTACATAACATAGATTGTATTTCCAAAATGGTATGGCATTATAAGTGTCTAAAAGAGCAGGTTCTTGTTCAGTTACACTTCAAGAGATTTGGTATGTTAGGAGAGACATAAGATGAGTATGTGTGTGTGTGTGTGTGATGGAAATCCACTCCAATAATACGTCTGTGTGCATGAGCATGTGTGTCAGTGGATCAAGAACATCTTGCAATTCCTGACATGCATATGTCATTCCCGTCTCACTTAAGGCATTTTAAAGCTATTGGCTGGTGTGTCCAAGTAACTGGTTAATATAATGCTTTTGATGGTCCACTTCTTTCTTCATCATAGGAAGGTTGCCACAGAACTTAAGCTAATAAGCTCCTCCTTGTTACGTCAGCAGTGACACACACACGAACACACAGATATGTATGAACAACAAGCAGGTGTATTAGTTTGACACGTGGGAAAATGAAAACGTCTTTTACGTTTCGAGCCTATGCTCTTCAACAGAAAGGAATAAGAGAAATAATGAAAAAACACTTGTAAATTTAGCGGACCAGCATACCCATCTTTGTCTTTTGTTTTTTTTTTTTGTAAATTCTCACTATATATTACATGCTCACATGGTCACACCAGTTTTATCCTGTCTCCCCCTTATAACACTTTGAACTTTTCTTGGACTATTCTACCTGGATTTTCTACTCTCCTACACTTTGGCTGCACCTCTCCTACCTATGGATTACACTGGACTCTTCCGTTAATGAGAAATCGCTCCAATACACCACAACATTTGAACCTTTTGAACCGTTCTAAACTTTTTTGTACTTTCTGTTTCTTTTATTCTATATTTGTGTTCCTTTCTGTTGAAGAGCATAGGCTCGAAATGTAAAAGACTTTCTCACTTCCTGAGCATTAAACTAATACATCTCTTTGTTGTTTACACACCTGTCGTCATCTTTTTGTAAATTCTCACTAATATATATATATATATATATATATATATATATATGTATATATATATAATAAAAACTCAAATACAACATAAAAAAATGTGTAATTCTTAAAAATAAAAAAAAATTATAAGCAATATAATGGGAGTTGGAGCATAAATCTAATCTAAGGAAAACACTAGATAAAACTACCTTGTATATCTGAAAAATTGATTAGAAGAAATACCAATATTTGACATTACTTATAAATTGAACAATTGTAAAGCCAGTTATATAAGGTGTTGCTATTTTTTTCAATACAACAACACAAGTTCTTAATCATATGATATATATATACGCAAAAATAAAAATATTGATAACAGAAATAGCTTAGAAAAATCAATTTATTTTAGCTCTACCAGATATTTTAAAACCACTTGGGAACTAATATCCATAATTATGGTCTAGTTTCTCTTAATTTATAGGCTAATTAATAAATTTAGCTAAAGTTTTCTTTAAACACAGCCTGTATGCATTATTCTATCTTGTAGACTGAGAATACATTTGTTATTCAATATTGAACTTCAGACGAATTTCCATAGTTTTATGACTTGAAGGTATAAAGTATAAAGTGTATACATTTATATCAACTACTCACAGTAAAGATATTGTTAGCCAAATCTATAGTTGGACATAAATGTAACAAGATTTACAAATATCTTGATGTAAGATAAAATATCTTATCTTCAAGTTACTCGCACAAAATATGCAACCTCTATGCAAGTAGATGCATTACCTGATAATATAGAGTAGCAAATAATCTATCGTTTGTATCAAAACAAGCCAGAAGTAACAGAATGCATGCAGCTGCATCTAACATACTTTCAGAGAGAGTTCACTAAATTAGTTATTCTCATAAACAAATATTCCTCCTGTCAATAAATAAACTTATCATCTTAAGATATTACTTTTGAAATAAGAAGCAAATATCAAAAATATATCGGTGGAATCTTGATCATAGGTTCAAACCTATCTAAGGCTGTCAAAGGATAGGAAAAAGAAAAGAAAGAAAAGAAAAGAACAGAAAAATAAAAATCAATCAATTTATCTTTGGGTAAGAAATCAATTTATCTTTGATTCAAGTAGAAGCAAGGCTGCGGTTACATTTTTTTTTTCTTCTTTCCCTAACAGCCTTGAGTTACTTTGAAGCTAGACTCCTCGTATATATTTATGACTAGATATATATCTGAGAGAATCTATGCATATTATCCAGCTGGAAATTTTCTCTCCAACCAATGACTGTTGGATAGGGACAATGTGAAAGAATAATGAGTGCTATAGTTGACTTCTTTTTTTTCAAGAAGCACTTTTCTTGGAAAGAGAGAGAGAGAGAGAGAGAGAGAGTACAATAGGGATAGAGATTGAGGTGGAGGTATAGCAGCCAATAATTATCTATAAACCAGAAAGTTTATTATATCAAAAGAGAAATTTAGTTTTTATAGTTAGAAATATGTTGCTTTACTGAAATATATTCACCAAACTCCTTTAAAAAACAAAAAAACTGTATCTTCTGCTTCAAGCATTAATGAGCCTCTGTCTGAACTAACCAAACAAAATATCCATAAATGAAGAAATAAAAAATCCCTTTGCACAAACCACACACACACACAAAACCCTACAACCAAATCAAAAGCTAAAACGATAAACAAGATATCTGAACTTCAATAAACTTCTCTGTCAGCATTTAACATATTTTATTTTTCGTTTTTAATTCAAAGAAATGTAATTGAACATTTCCCAAGAGTTCATGATAAGCAAGCTGTTTTGTTTCTGTTATTTTCCCTTTCTTTTATGTTGTGCCACCATGTTTACTTGAGAATAAACCTCATGTCAAGATATTATCATGTTCCAAACACATCTTCACAGGGTTTTTTTTAGTTTTTTTTCCTCCCTAAATTCATGTTTATCATGATTCTCACCTTTGTCATACAACACACTTCTTTCGGTTTCTCTACATTTCCTATGCAAACACACATCTATATCATTATACACAGCTCCCCGTTCACTCCCACTCTCTCTCTCATTCATATAAATGTGTGTGTGTATACGAACACACACACTACTTTGTATATATGCATGCATATATATATATACATATACATACACACACACACATATACATGTGTATATATATATATATATATATATATATATATATATATATATATATATATATATATATATGTACATAATACATACACACAGACCTGTGTGTACATCTCTCTTTAAATATGTGTGTGTGTGTGTATATACAAACATACATACATAGGCACACATACATCTGTATTCATGTGTGTATTACACACAGACACACACAGCTATCTATAAATATATCCCCTTATATGCATATCTCTCTCTCTCTCCTACACACACACACACATATACATGTGTGTGTGTGTGTGTGTGTATATATATACATATATACACACACATCTGCGTGTACATCTCTCTCTCTCTATATATATATATATATGTCTGTGTGTGTATATATACATAGGCACACACACATCTATATTCATATGTGTGTATTACACACACACACACAGTTATCTATAAATATATCTCTTTATATGCATATCTCTCTCTCTCTCTCCTACACACATACACACACACATATATATAAAATATTCAAACTTAATATTTTTCATAAACAACATGTCAAAGGGGCTTCAAACAAGAAGAAATCCTTTTGCTTTTCTGCAACGAAATAAAATTTAAAACTACTGAATTTCAATATTTCAAATGTTACAAATCATATATACTTTAATAATAACTACAACAACAATAGAAATAAATGCATGTATATTTATATTTTTATATGAATGCATTTATGAGTATATTGTGTGCATGCAAATCATTCTTCTTTTTTTTTTTTTCCTTCCTTTCATTCTCATATTAGAAAATTTTCAATATATCGAAATTTATAAACTTATTAAAACACTTCGAAAACCACATTTAAAATCTATTTTATTTTCTAAGTGTAAGCTTTAAAAAGATGATGCTTGGTTAAGAATGCAGAACAAACAAAATCATGGATAAGAAACCCACCTCAAATAATGGAACAAGAGAAAGCTCGCCTTCTATAGTTTCTGCTGCACAACAAAAAAGTATACCTATTTTCATTTCTGAATAAATTTACATCTTAAGCTTGATTGAACAAACAATATTTTTCTCCTTTAGCTAAGCCACTTAGGAAATGAAATGAAACAGATTTCAGTTGATTTTTATCATAGGTATGTGACTATGTTTGTACCAGCTGCAAAAGTTTGCACGTACACATGTGTGTATATAGACATACACACATGTATATGTATCTATATCTATCTATCTATATATATATATATATATATATATATATATATATATATAATTAAGGGATCAGCAAGCATTTGCTTCTGTTGGAGTCTCAGCTTTTTTAGCTGCTATTTCTGAACTTCGGTATATGGTGAAGCAAATGCTTGCTGATCCCTTAATTATGTTTATAAATGTATGGGAACTTTTAAATAAGTTCTCCACCGATAATGGTGCTTACATACCGAAGGGCTTGGTAAAAATGATTAATTGTTGATTTATTAATAAATTAATAAATTGATAAATCTTTACCCTTTTAATTTGTAATATATATATATATATATATATATATATATATATATATATACACATATATAAATATATCATCATCATCATTTAACGTCCGCTTTCCATGCTAGCATGGGTTGGATGATTTGACTGAGGACTGGTGAACCAGATGGCTGCACCAGGCTCCAATCTGATCTGGCAGAGTTTCTACAGCCGGATGCCCTTCCTAACGCCAACAACTCCGACAGTGCAGTGGGTGCTTTGACGTGCCACCGGCACAAGGGCCAGTCAGGCGGTATTGGCAACGGCCACGCTCAAATGGTGTTTTTTACGTGCCACCTGCACAGGACCCAGTCCAGCAGCACTGGCAACAGGTGTTCAAGCTATCACAGAGCAGCAGGAGATGTGTTTTGCTGAAGAACACAATGCACCACTTGGTCCAGGAATTGAAACCAGAATCTTGCGATTGTTAGTGCATAATTCTAACCTCCAGACTATTTTGCATGCGTTGTTTATAAGAATTGTATAGTGTGTGTAATACACAAGCAAATAGAATTTTACAGGAAGACATGACAGGTGTGACATATACATAAGTATAATATGCTATTTCTGATATCATTCTTCAGAAAAATTGAAGACAAATGAGAATGACAGGTAAAGAAGAAATATAGAGAATGATTTGAGATTTATGTTGTAGGCCAATGCCACAACCATATCGCATAAATCTGATTTGAGAATGAAGTATATATCATGTCTGATAATATTCAACATTTAAGTTAAGTGGTAAATTATAGGTTACTTTGGTGTGGATGGGATGAAGGGAAATGGAGAGAAAGAGAGAGAGAGAGGGGGGGGAGCTTGTGAGAAAAAGAGAGAGAAAGAGATGGAATAAGTTAGTAAGAGAAAACGAGAGGACAGAATGAAAGAATGAATGAATGGGAGAGGGGGAGAGAGAGATTTAGAAAGGCAGGGAGGGAGCTTGTGAGAAAGAGAGAGAGAGATGGTATAAGATACTGAGAGAAAACGAGAGGACAAAATGAAAGAATGAGAGAGAGAGAGAGAGAGAGAGAGAGAGAGAGAGAGAGAGAAAATAATAGAGAGAATGATAGCAAGAAAGAGAGAGAATTATATATATGTGTGTATATATATATATATATACATACATACACACACACAAAATAATAGAAAGAGAGAGAGAGAGAATAATTGAGAGTGAAAGAGCCTGGGGGAAAATGAGAGAGAGGAAGACAGTGAAAGTGTGTGAGCAAGATGCGAAAGAGTTTTCATGTGCAACAGCATGCACATGCCTGCAGGAGTGAGTGTATGCGCATCGCATCTGCATGCATGCCAGTTTAAGAATGGGAGAATTAGAATGAAATGTAAAGAATGAACAAGCATTTCAGGGGATGAATGTGACAGCAACAGCAGGAAGAGTGTGTATGTGTGTGCGTGAGAGAGAGAGAGAGAGAGAGAGAGAGATTAATATGGGGATGGGGTGACAGAGAATGTGAGTAGAAGAGAAGAGAGAGAGAGAGAGATGCACTGCTTGGTCAAAACTATGATGTAAGATAATACAAAAACCATTTTTATTATACATACATATATATAGTGGCATTTTAAAATGTTCTTTGTCTAGCAGTAAAAACAAAATACCAAGTCTTTGCTTTTGCTGTTTGGCTTTTGTCCCAGTTGTTCTAAAAATATTTCCCTTTTAATGCAAGCTTTGACAACCTTCCCAGGATTAACTGAAAGGAAATGCACCATAGTATGGTGCTGTCATCTGTTAACATTACTGTGAATCAACATGTAATGCTGCTATGTTATTTTGTTTCACTTATATCTGACAGTTCACTGGCACACTTTGCTAGAGAGGGATATTCCCACCTCCTCTCTCTCTCTCTCTCTCTATCTTTCTGTTTCTCTCCTGTGCAGCATAGCAGCATGGCTTTATACATTAATATATTGGTTCAAATAGCACGAGAAGCAAGATCTCCTTGCATTGATGATTCTGTTATCACTGAGACATAACATAATGTTTTGCTGGGTTGGTTTCTCAACTGAACCCTTTGAATAAGATTTCTAGTTTTGATTAGCAATACGTTTGTTTTTTATGTTCATTTTTCAATGCAAGTATGGATTCCAGGGGTTCTCAACTGGGGACCATATGACCCTTAACAATCCACTTAAGATTCTGTTGCTGAAATTTATGTCAAATAAACTGGTTATACTTTTATAATACACAAAATATTTTTAACATCTTTCTATACAATTCTTAATAATATAATATTTAATCAGGCGCAGGAGTGGCTGTGTGGTAAGTAGCTTGCTTACGAACAACATGGTTCCGGGTTCAGTCCCACTGCGTGGCACCTTGGGCGAGTGTCTTCTACTATAGCCTCAGGCCAACCAAAGCCTTGTGAGTGGATTTGGTAGACGGAAACTGAAAGAAGCCCATCCTATATATATATATATATATATATATATATGTGTGTGTGTGTGTGTGTTTGTATGTCTGTGTTTGTTCCCCCAACATTGCTTGACAACTGATGCTGGTGTGTTTACGTCCCCATAACTTAGCGGTTTGGCAAAAGAGACTGATAGAATAAGTACTAGGCATCCAAAGAATAAGTCCTGGGGTCGATTTGCTCGACTAAAGGCGGTGCTCCAGCATGGCTGCAGTCAAATGACTGAAACAAGTAAAAGAGTAAAGAGAGAGGTAAAAAATGGCTGAGAACTGTTAGGTTAGACAAATATATTACTGAGGCATTTTTTTTACAGTTGGATGCCCTTCCTGTTGCTAATCCTCACCTGTTTTTCAAGTAAGGGATCTTAATTATTTCACATGTCTTCATAAGGGGGTACAGCTGGAGAAATGACAAACTGCCAGCAATTCGGGATCTTTCAAGAAGTGCAAATGTTGTACAGTGCAGCTTTTAACTGACATCCTTTAATAAATACTAGATTTTTTTTTTTATTATTATATACTGTTTCTCATCAATCCCTTCACTTACACACACATATATGCAATCTTATCAATCATTTTAGGAGAGACTTCAGGTTTATTGGTTTGAACCTGAATCGTAGAAAACCTAGTTATATAAATAAAATTTATAAATGTATGTCAATGTCTATATGTGTGTGTGTGGTAAATTGTCTGGAGAAACTGTGTACCCAAAGAGCAGAAATTCAGAGTGGCATGAGGCTAGCCTGGCCATTATCTCTCTCTCTCTCTCTCTCTTTCTTAATTGATATATATATATATATATATATATACTGAGATATCTGGTGCTTTGCTGTACTCAAGAAGACCTCTTCCTCATAGCAGAATTGACACTTGTGCTAGTGCCACATAAAAAAGCACCCAGTACACACTGTAAAGTGATTGGCATTCGGAAGGACATCCAACCATAGAGACTATATCAGAATAGACAATGGTATCTGGTGCGGCCACCGGCCTTACTCGCTCCAGGCAAGCTGTCCAACCATTGCTAGTATAGAAAATACACATTGAAAGAAGATGATGATGATGATGATGATGATGAAGTGTGTGTGTGTATATATTTCTATATATGGAATGGGAAGGAGAGAGATGTAAGCTAAAACAAACTGAAGAAAGAAAAAGGAAACTAGCCCTCTCTCAAAATGTTTAGCATCTTAAAATTGCCTTCCATTAAAATACCTTATGACAAGAACAGTCTGTTAACAAATAAGTCAAAAGAAGAATACTTTTATAAGATGAACAGCATTTTCAGTTTTAATAATTAAAACATCTTTTGAAGCATTCCTTTTCTGAATTTTCTAGGTAGCTAGCTAATGGAAAATATTTCTCATAGCTAAAATTTTTATTTATTCTGGTAATATTAAAATTCCAGAGGAAGAGTGCTTCTTTATGTGAACTAGATATGTGAAGTTTACAGCTATCAGTTTTTTTTATTTTGCTTATTAAGGTAAAAATTCAAGCAAATAACTAATAAAGGCGTTTAGCAACCATCAACATATTTCTCACCAAATTAACAGTCGTATATAAGACAGGACATGCACCAATTTCAAATCAGATCAATGTTAAATGCATTCTATTTTAACACATTATTTTTCCCTACATAATACTCAAAAACTGCTACACCAACAAAATATCCTGAAGATAAGTTTCCAAAGCCTATTAGTTTGGAATTACAGCTTTCAAACCATGTAGATATCTGTGTAGATGTTAGTAACCTTCAGTGGATGTGAAATAGTTAGGAATGAGAATGGGAGATTTGACTGTCATTTTTAGCTGGAACATAGCTTGCTGGCTTATATTGATGTGAGAGACATTTTCCTTTAAACAAAAGTTGACCAAGGAGCTTAACTCTTGTTAGTTGCTAGTGTATTGTTCCCTTTGATTGTTATATTCATTTTCATTACTCTGGTGTATTGTAACCTCACATAACTTTAAACCCATAAGACACTTCGATATATGTAACTGCTTAGGTTGAAGAATTGCTTTATTTATACAAGTGTGGACAATCACATTAAATGAGGGGTTAAACCAAGCAATGATGTTCTTGCTTTTGGTCTTGGCTAGTAATTCATAATTTTATGCCCGGTCAAATATTGTTTCATTGAAGCAAAACCAACATATTTATTGATTTACATGTTGTGCCTCAGACAGTATTGAATGAGTGATTAGATCTCATACTAATGTATATTATTTGGTAATTGGTCTCCTAAGAGAACTTGCTCCTATTATTCTGAATGTGAAGTTGAGTGAGGCATCCAAATATTCACCAATCTCATATGTCATTCTACAAAATCTTTCAAGTGATATTAACAGAAATTTCATGAAATATTTTCTCATACTGCTTCTATGGTATTTAGAGTTTACAAATGTCATTATCTGTATCAACAGTTATTGCTGTTTGGGCCCCAAGTCAACTCCAGTACCTATAATGTAGAGCGTTTCAGCCATAACTATTTGGTCTTTTCCACTGACATAATGTATGCAATGAAATCTTCCTTTTCTTTTTAGTGTTTGGAAATTTGGCTAGTATTTCTAGCATGTCAAGTAGCTAAATAAAAGCTGTCTCATGGTTCAGTACAAGTGTTGCTTACACATCAGTTTAAGAGGGAGGAATAAGTCTACCAATCACAAATTTCAGTTCCATCAAAGCAGGCATTATTACACCAAACTCCTCTTCTCCGTCTAACATCCTACACTTTCTAAAAGAGAAAAAAGGATTTTCTGCTATGGTATATGTGAGTTCTATATAACAAAAGTTTCATACCTTCCGTTATGTAAAACCAACCACAAATTGTAAACTATTCTTGTTGCATCTAAAGCTTATCGTATTCATGACACCCAAAACAATATTTCTTAAGATTACTAGTTTTAATTTCAAACCCCACATTTTTTATATCACCCAAATCTTCAAATTTCCTTGAATTTTTCAACCTTCTTAGTTGTTTCTATCTACTTTGATGCCCATGTTAAATCAACTTCATTAATGGCCCTTAACAAGGCCCATTATTGAAAGCTTTCCAGCTGTGTCTAGCACTTTCTTTTCACATATCCAGGATTATATCCTTCCATTTCCAAGATAATAGTGTGTGATTTGAGGAACATTCAACTACTACTTCTACCAGACAAGTGACTACATAGGAGCTCCTTTGTTGGCCTATGCTATTATTTTATTCATGTATGTATTCAAATTCAAGAGGGTTGTTACTTCATATAAAACATTATTATGCAGGAGATGGAAAACACTTAATACGATCTATTTTAAATATTCCACTTCACAATATCGCAAACGATATTCAGCAAATACGCCATTGATGGTACAGAATGTGAATAATGTCATAAACATATTAAAGAATGATAATTTTTTTTTTTTATATAAAGTTAAGAATTTGCATATAAAAACACTATGGTGACATGTTACATTAGATATTAGAAAAAGTAAGTACCTGTTTGTCCATAGGCAAAAATACAGCCATTATAACCCTCATATGCCAGTTTCAAAATATCTCGTCCTAGACATTCAAACACTTTTGCTTGGCCTAAAATAGACAAATTACATGTAAACATGAAATATTCATATATGCAAATATATGATAAATCGATATAATGGGGAAAAAATGGTTGAATTTTCTTGTAAAGTGCAGAGCCAAGGATTTTGGGAATATTTTCCAAATGGATTTCAAAGAAGTATAATAATTAAGTTTTCAACTCCTCTGATATAAAAATTATCATTTTATAAATTATTTTATGAATGAGAACTTCGATTAAAATTGAATAGAGCAAAAATATTTTTTTCCCCAATTTCTTTTTTGCTTAATATATATAAAAAAAAACTTTAATTGATAAATGTTTTCCAGTTTATCATTCAATCAACAAACATATTCAAATTATAGAAATTTATTAAAATCCACCCATATCATGTTGTACAGGATTAATTGTAATAACTGAATCAATTGGAAATTTTATAATTAAGACAACCAACACCAGCTAAACAATTTAAACAAAATCTATGAAAGCAGGCAAGACAAATGTTTAATAAAAATCCATAAAAGTCAAAAAGGGAGTAAGTGGAGAGAACCTCAACTCCATAATCTTTTTTCATTAGAATGATTGAAATAAGGAGGAAAGATCATTAAACATTCATAAGACATGTAAAAAAAATTTTCTATACCATCTCCCGTTTGGCAAAGACAAATATTTACCTTATTGATAACAGATACTCTCAAGTTATTGCCTTCATGTTCCATATGAAGGAACCAGTTTAAGATGCATAACTTCTCCCTTTTTAAATTACTGTCACGTCCTATCCCTCTATCATTTACTTTCCCTTGCATTTATCAAATTAGGTTGGACACCTTGCATAGTATTTAATATAGCCAGACAAAATGTACCCCTAGTTTCTAGTGATAATAAGTGTGCAAAAAGTCTATAGTTGTGACAAGAAATAAAGACGATAACACAGCATCGTCATGGTGAAAGGTATGAAGACACTGTATTATGGTCATGGCGGCAAATATGAAGAAGACATCATGCTAATAAAAGTTTTGTAACAAATGGATTTTCACACATACAATGAAGAATACAAACAGCCAACTAATTATGGACTACTCAGTGGAGCCTGAGAGTTAAATGGACTTTGAAGTGGGACAAGTAAATGATAACAAGCACAAAGTCTATTTTAGAGAGCAATTACAGGTGAGTCTGTTCAATTTGAAAGCGAACGTAGAGAGTAACTTGACTGTGAAAATCAGAGTGTGGAAAACTGATTGATGTCCCTGCTCAGAGAGATATTGAAAAGAAGAGATCTTTTAAGTGAGACATATGGCCATTTCTAAAGAAGACAGTCTGGAATTTTGTTAAATGCACATAAAAGCCTTTCTTATATACTGGTCTTTATTTTTTACAAAGGAGATATGGAACAGACAGACAAACCTACTTCACGGTGACATCGTTAAGAATTATGAAGAAGGAATGCCATATTTATGTGAATCTCTCATAACCATTAATGAACAAATAGCTTATTTATTTATTGTACAAAAAGCTGAATTGCCATGCATTTATATTTCTCAGCACCATGGTTCCAATGCAACACTTATACTCCTTGTTGCAGTGAGCAGCACAATACACAAAAGATTCATTTTTGCAAGGTATTGCAATGCAGCAAACATTGAAAAGGTTGTGGTTCCTGTTTAATGTTGGGAGACAGATAGTAAATACTATAAAATACATTAATATACAGCTGTTTTCTCACTGATACTGCTCTCATCAAGAGAATGCACCACTGATTGATGACATTGAATAGGTCAAAGATTCAAATGCCCTCAACTGTATCATAATGAATACAAAATGATTTATTAATGTGTTTTTGAAGCTCAGAAGCTTTCTGCTTTATTTTTCTTTTCTTTTTCTCCTCAACAAGTTAGAAGATCAATAGCTTTTTCTGAATAAATATAGAATATTGAATACAATGTGTATTGCAGCCGTTTGCTTTATGCTTAATAGAGATATTGTGAACAATTCACAAATACTTAAATTTTTTGGGAACACTATCTGCTTTATTATTCATGACAGTGTTTAATATAGTTGACCTTGCATGCAATTAAAACAAAACTAAAACCACAATAACAATAATGGGGTATAATTAACTGATTAGTATTTAAACCTAAGGCATGCGTTTCACAATATTTACAATGGTAAGATCGGAAAGCTTTCGTCTGTACATCTAATTTAATGTTTAAAAAGAACCTCAAATACAGAATATTTTTATTAGCAACACACTCCACGCTGATAAGAATATTTCTGAAGTGGCATAACTAACAGCATGAAATGTAAGCAATTAGTCAAAATCTCAAAAATAATTTAAAATATAGAAGAAAGGAAATTAACTAAACACACGTTGAAATTGAAATATGTTATCAGATTGACCAATCTAAGTGAATTGGCAGATTCAGATTGAAAAGAACGATAATAATAGTATAAAGTTTTCATCAACTCACAATTTATTAGAGTTTATTTCATGTGTATTAGTCTATATCAATCATTATATATAATGTTGTTCTGCTGTTTAATATGGCTACATGCACAGTACAATCATGGATCAAAATAAGCAAACAAATTAATAATGTCTTTTAAAAACATGTAAAAATAAAAGCAAAATGCTCAATTTTTTTTTCTTCTTCATGCACATGATGATTGGAACTTATCACAGCAATGCTTTTTAGAGCAGTTTGATTGAGAGGCCTGAAATCTTACTTTACCATTAAACAAAATGTAATTTATAAATTACAAATAGAACTTCAGACACATCATCATCGTTTAACATCTACTTTTCCATGCTTGCATGGGTCAGATGCAATTCATGGCAGCAGAATTTCTACAGCCGGATACCCTTCCTATCACCAACCCTCGTCAGTTTCCAAGCACTGTAGTATTTCCCCATGGCCAGAAAAGTTTTCATAGAATATAGGAAACAAAGGACACAGCTTGTATGATGGTGTCTCTTATTAAAAACTATCACCCAAAGTCAAGACAAACATAAATGCACACACAAATGCGTGCGACAAGCTTCTTTCATGTTTGCCTGCCAAATCTACTAACAAGGCTTTGGTTGGCTTGGAGATACAGTAGAGGACATTACCCAAGGTGCCATGCGATGGGATTGAACCTGAAAGTTGGCAAGTAAATTTCTTAACCACACAGGCATGCTTGCACCTCAGCATGTTTAAACAATCACTAAGCGTTAGATGTTTATAAATTATTAGGTGTTTACAAATCATGACAGCTGATATTTTAGAATTTTCTACCCACTGTGTAGGTAGGGCTGTTGAACAACGAACTCACACACAAACACCCAGATTTAGGACTGGATGATATTAGGAAGGGCACCCACCCATAGAAACTATGCCAAAACAGACAGACAGTGCTTGGCACAATCTTCTGACTTGCCAACTCCTGCCCAACCCATGCCAGCATGGAAAACAGATATTAAATGACGATGATGAAACTATAGTATAGCAAGATAAATTGAGCTCAGAACCTAACAGGGAATTTCATTTCTGTAGTCTGGACAGAACTACAAAGGTTTAGATTGATGCACAGTTTATTATATACCATACATGCTATTCTGTAAGATTTATATTTAAACATTATTAGTTATTTTTTCACTTGTTCCAGTCACTGGACTGTGGCCATACTGGGACACTGCATTGAAGAGTTTATTCAATCAAATCAACACCAGTATTATTGTAATTTTTTTTTTAAGCCTGGAATTTATCCTACTGCTTTCTCAGCCAAATTCCTAAGTTATGGGGACATAAACAAACCAATGATGTTCATCGAGTAGTGGGGGAGGAGGAACAAAACATGCACAAGCACACACACACACACACACACACACAATGGGCTTCCTCACAATTTCCATTTATTAGATTCACTTACAAGGCATTGGTCAGTCTGTGATTATTTTAGAAGATACTTGCCTAAGGTGCCACACGGTGGGGACAGAACCTGAAACCATGTGATTGTTCTATTCTGCTCTAGGTACAAAGCCCAAAATCTTGAGAAGGCGGGGGGCAGTCAATTAGATCAACCCCAGTAAGCAACTGGTACTTAATTTATTGACCCCGAAAGGACGAAAGGCAAAGTTGACCTCGGCAGAATTTGAACTTAAAAGGTAAAGACAGACCAAATACCGCTAAGCATTTCACCCGGCGTGCTGTCTCTGCCAGCTCGCCACCTTCATGTGGTTATGAAAGCGAAATTTGTGAAGCACACAGCCAGGCTTGCACTAGTCTATCTTCATCTAGGCATTCATTTTGTTTATACAAATTCTTAGTCCACCTTTCCCCGAAACATTATTGGCCAGAAATCCACCCCCACTCAACCTAAGTTTATCCCCTATCAGTGACCTTGCCGTTATTCAAGAATAACAACAACTCAACATATACCAATCTCAGTTTCAGAAAGTCTGCAAAGGCCATTGGTACAGCCTCCTCTGCCCCAACACCGTAACCATTAACAGGAAGAAAAATAAAATGCTTAAAAAAATTCCTTCAGAATGGTACAAAACAATATAGATAGATTAAAGAATGACTATTCTTAAGCTGATGTAATCAGAAATGAGTTTAAAGCATATGTTTAGCTTTAGGTGTGGCTGTGTGGTTGAGAAGCTTACTTCCCCAACCATGTGGTCTTAGGTTCAATCCCCCCGAGCAGCACTTTGAGCAAGTGTCTTCTACTTAGCCTTGGGCTAAGTGAGTGGTAGATGGAAACTGAAAAAAGTCCAGTGTGTATGTGTTGTATGTACACCTTGTCCTGTCATCATGTGATGGTTGTGAATAAGCATCACCATGATGCATGGAATGTTCTTCTTTCCCAGTTTTCTGTCAAAAACATGTCTGGTCTGGCTGTGGGAAATATTGGAGACAAGCGAGGGTGGGTAACAGGAAGAGCTTCCAGCTCAATAAAATCTGCGTCAACAAAGCTTGTCTGCCCCCATGCAAGAATGGAGAAAAGGAATGTTAAATGATGATGAAGATAATGATGATGTAAATAATGGTGCTAACAAGTAGGATGTTGATATTATTATAATGGCAACAGAGACAATGCCAGTAATAGACACGGAGATGATATGAGACAAGATGGCATACAAAGACAATACACATGACTAAGGAAGCCAGTCAGTGATAGTAAAGGCGAAGGTAGGGCGGTGGCTGGTTTGACATAGAGCTGCTATAATGATAATGTTGACAGCAGTAATGGTAATTATACAATGGTGATGTTAACAATGCTAAAAAACAACGTAAGAAACACAATGATAATGAAATGGTACAGTCTTGTTTGCAGTGCAGTGTAGCAGTAATGTGTGAACAAGATTCGGTTGCAGTCAATAGAATACAATTTAACTCTATTGTAAACTGTAAAATTATTTCCAGTCATTGTCTTTCTCTCTCTCTCTCTCTCTCACTCAAAAAAAAAAGCTCCCTCTCTCTCTCATATGCATACACAAAAAGAACAAAAATGGAGTATTTTTCAGTTTCTTTACCTTGCCACATTATGCCACATTGTAAAACAAGGTGGTAGCTTTTCTATGTGAATAACATTCAGTAGAAAATTAAATCTAACCTAAGGCATTTTATCTCTATTCTAATGAAACAAAAATATAAATGATAACATTTTCAGACATTTTCCAACATTTTAACCTAACTTTTCTAAACTGAAGCTCGAATTATCACAAATGATCTTTTACATTTATCTATAAAATCAAATGCATTTTTTCTTCAATTTTTCTATTTTTCTTTATCATATTGGCTATTTCATTGATTAATCAATCAGTCTAGATCTAGAACTTATGTTAGAAATTGATACTGCTATTCATACAATCAATACACAACACCAGATTTACCAGGAAATCATATTGTAAGGATAACCAAAACAACAACAACAAAAGAAGAAAAAAAACTGTAGTTTAGCAACGCGTCTGGGGAAACAAATATAACCTGATCTTGTTTACATCTGTTTTTTTTTTTTTTGTAGTTGTTTTTATCTGTCAGTCAATGAAGGCAAATAGTGCTCAACTGTTTAATGTCAGTTATTTCAACACTTCACACAGCTGATAGCTTACAACAAACAACATTACATAAACAATTGCAATCATTGAATTCTGTCTCCCCACTAACCTCTTTCGCAGTAGAATTTACTCTTATCAAAATGTGAACAGTATCTTATTTTTAAATGGCATCAATAGATGAATTATTTAGTTTTTAAGCCAGTTAACTGTTGGTTTTAAAAATAAAATTCTATTTCTGATATGAAGGAATTCATTGAAAGCCAATGAAAACAGTTAATGCAGCTTTGAAAAGCTTAGCTGTCACCCTGAAGCAAGCATGACTTGGTAGGTTGGACCATGTTTTTGCAATATATTTTAGGTGTCTACGTAGTCACGAGCAGACACACACATCTTCTCACCCTTCTTACTCTTCACCTGACAGAACAGAAAATATGTGACAGCTGGAAAGAAGATGTGACACTAGTAGTTAGCTAGTGCTCGTTACAGCTGAGGAGACTAGTGCAATGTGAAATGGAATATCTTGCTCAAGGACACAATGGTTGCTCAGAGCAGGATTCAACACAATCATCTTCTCGTCTTTCCTACCTTTGACCAAACAGAACATAAGGGATGTGATGGCTGGAGTACTGCACCAGCAGTTAGCTACAATTCATACCAGCTGAGTAAATGAGAGCAATATGAAATAGAATATTTTCCTCAAAGTTACAATAGTTATCCAGAGCAGGATTTGAACCCACAACCTTACCATATGACTCAGCTTAGGTCATTCTCCTTTGCATACTTGGCTTCACAATCCTAAATTCGACAGCTTTCCTAAAATACGAGTAAGTATTTTCTATAATAAAAATTAAGTTTTGCTCATTCCTATGGTTTTTGTCAAACATTTGTATATGCAAATAAACATTCTTGGAATATAGTGACATTCAAAGTCTTCACATTTCAGTATTAGTAACTTTTGAAAGGAAATGCTAAAAATCTGGTCGCATTTAGATACAGTCAGTCATCATCATCATTTAATGTCTGTTTTCCATGCTGGCATGAGTTGGACAGTTTAGCAAGAGCTGGCAAGCCAGAGGACTGCATCAACCTCTACTGTCTTGTCTACTTTGATTTGGTTTCTACAGCTGGATGCTCTTCCCAATGCCAACCAATTTATGCAATGGCCTAGGTGCATTTTATGAGGCACTGGCACTGGTATGGTTTACAAGTAATTTGCAAGACAAAGACCCTTTAACTAGGAGAGAGAGAGGTGTGCTGAGGGAAATGGCTTTGTGATAGAGAGACAGAAACAGGTGTCTTGCTGTAGAGGAGATACATGGCTACTCCAGTAAGAGGTGGGGGAGAGAAGGTGGTGAAAGTGTGCCAGGGCATACCCTCAAGGTAAAGAAAAGTGAATGTAAGTCACCCTTTATGTGAAATCCTATTGCAATTAATTTAAACATTTTCTCCTCACTTCAATTTTGTAATCATTTATAATTCTTCTTACATGAGAAATGTGACTCAATAGATACAAAAGCTATAAGACAATGAAAAAGAGAATACAGCAAATAGAAAAACAAAGACTAAACTAAAATTAACAAAAAAAAAATCTGAGAATAAAAGTTAGTTGTTTAATAAATACCTAACCATTTGCCAGTCACATATATCATGTGATATACAGGACATTTTCCCCTGGTGTCCATGTATCATATTTTATACATATTCCTGATTTGTTTTCAACTGCCAGAGTAACTTAGGACTTAAGAAAAGGAAGCTTTATAATACTCAGAACTTATGAAACAAGGGCAAACTAAAAGTTTGGAAACAAACATGGACATTTAGGAAAAAACTTCTGAAAACACTTTGGACAGGGAACAGGCTATCTACTAATTGCAGTAAGGCCTTGTTCAATGCATATATTTTCTTCCATATTAACCTAAGAATTCCTGCAAGTCAAGGATCACAAGTCTTCTAGGAAAAATATTCCACACTTGCAGAAAAAACTCCCACACTTCAGCTGCCTTTACCATTTGTCCAAGTCCAAGAATTGAATTAGTAATAATAGTAGTGTATTTATATTACTGAACCTTAGAATGGCAAATATCTCTATCATTCCAAAATCCATAACCAGCAAATAACTTGAAGTATTTATTGGAATTGTTCTCCAAGATGACCATTCAAATTGCCTGCTTTTAATCTGTGAAACAGGCCTTAGCAGTGTGTTGTAAACTAAAATCCAGTTAATCTGCTGTTGAATATTAGATCTTGTTAAGTCCAAAGCAGGTGAGATTGCTTCATAATTTAATCAATTACTTTCACATTCAATAAAATCTAAGAGTACAAATGGAATATCCAAAACTATGGGTTGTGCTAAGCAATCCAAATTAAGTTAAACAAGCATCGGTAATGGTGATTATCAGAACACATATGACAAGTAAAATACATTATTGATAACTTCTGCTGTAAACATTAGTTACTGCAGTAACGATATCAATAAATGATGCTAATGAGTTAGAGGAGGAGAAAAACAAAATGGAAAATATGCTACTTAAACACTGAATCAATAATTTCTGCTAGGAGATGATTGTCACTTTGCACAGACTCTTTTCTTTTTCTCTGGGCACAGCTTTATTCGTTCCTTATTAATAAATATATAATTTTTAAACAGAAAACAGCATAAAATAGCAGATTATTCTGAACCAACTTGTAATATTTCAATTATAGGAACCAAATCCAACCATATAATATTGTTTACTTGACTAAAGTAATAATAGGAGCAGGCATGGCCGTGTAGTAAGAAGCATGCTTCCTAACCACATAATTCTGGGTTCAGCCCCACTGCGTAGCACTTTGGGCAAGAATCTTCTACTATAACCTCAGGCCGACAAAAGCCTTGAGAATAAATCTGGTAAATGGAAACTAAAGGAAGCCTGTCATAGATGAGTGTGTGTGTGTAGATTGGTGTCTGTGTTTATCTTCTCCTACTGCTTGACAATCAGTGGTATGTTTATGTCCCTGTAACTTAGCAGTTCAACAAAAGAGTCTGATAGAATAAGCACCAGGATTAAAAATAAGTACTTGGGTCCATTCATCCATCTAAAAATTCTTCAAGGCAGTGCCCCGGCATGGTCACAGTCTAACGACTGAAACGAGTAATAGACAAATAATTTGTACCTCAGGCATAAAGAGAAGGAATAGTTAGAATTGACCCCAATACTTGACTAGTACTTATTCCATCAAATCTAGAAGAATGAAAAGTTGACCTCTGAAGATTTTAATTCAAAAAAGTAAAGAGCCATGACTAAATTCTATAAAATACTTTGATGCTCTACCAATTCTGTGAATCAGTCTTATCTTTTAGCATTTACTTGTTTCAGACATTGGACTGAGGCTGTGTGCTGGGACACTATCTTGAAGGGTTTAGTTGAACAAATCGACCCCAGCACCTTTTACGTCTGGTGCTTATTCGATTGGTCTGTTCAACCAAACTGCTAAATCATAGAGATGTAAACAAACCAATGCTGGTTGTCAAGTGTCGGAGGGAACAAACACAAATGCATGTGCACACGCTTACATGATGGGCTTCCATACTGTTTCCATCTACCAAATCCACTCACAAGGCATTCATTGGTCTGTGGCTATAACTAAAGAAACTTGGCCAAGCTGCAGCACAATGGAACTGAACCAAAAACCACATGGTTGCAAAGCAAGCTTCTTCCCACCCCCACAATGGTCAACAGTCTTTATTTTGTTCTGTTTGTCAAGTAGGAATTCTAATTCAGATTATTCTGTCAAATGCAATGCTTATTCATTCAGATTGCTTTGAATTAGTCATGCATTATCTTGTAGCTTTGAAATTTCAATGATGTCATTGTTTATTTTTAGAATGACATTGTAAGGTTGGTGTGAGAGGCCAGACCTGGCCGGTTTGAATGAAAAATAGGTGAAATATCTGAGCCCAGATATGGCCTGTTGAAATGCTAAAGGGTTAAAATATATAGTCTTCGTGGGAACATTGTAAAGGGACACATGTTAAAAGAAGATATAACAACAATATTTGTTTAAAAACCACAGGGCTACTTACAAACAAATTTAGGATCCTTCTCATCCATTGACCAAAAACAATGATCAAATGCAAAAGTCTGAAATGATAAAAGCAAAAAATATAAAATTTTAAAACAGGAAGAAGAAAAAATATTCAAACTAAAAAAATATGCAAAATTTTTATCATTATTACTTTACTCATGCTAACGATACCTGAATATTTTAGCATATTCTGTCTGGTAAGCTATTAAAAACAGTTACTAATGCAGTATAATAGAATGTCACATATAATTAAAAGAGAAGAGAATTCATAATAAATCATGATTAAACCCAATGTAGCTGTTGAATTGAAAATGAAGGGGAAAGAAAAGTTCTAATAAAATATTTTAATACACAATTCCCCTATTCCCACATTACTAGCCGGATTTTAAATTGAGTAGAGTTGGTTTCAGCTAGAATTAATGAATATACACAAAATTACAAAGCTTTAAGATTCTAATATTCTACTGGCAATATTTATGAGGAATAGTGTAGCCAGACTTCTGTATGTGGCTGCTGTTTGTTTTATTGATTTAAGAAAGATGGCAAAAATCAACCTTGACAAGATATGAACTGAGAATGTAAAAGAATGTAACTAAATGCCACAAAGCATTTTGTTCAGCATCATCATTCCTGTGCTGGTGCCATGACGGAACCCTCACTCTTGCTAAGCTCCCTCAACAGAGACTGGTGAGTGAAACAATCTCACTAGTACTAATCTCATGAAAGATACACTGTAAGGTAGTTGGCAGAGAAAGCACGGCATTGTGAGATCTTTTGGATTCTGTTTTGTCAAGCACTATTCCACCAAACTATGGCTGTGCCACAAAGAAAATGCAGCCAGTTTAACTTAGAATGGCTAAATTACAAAGGACATTCAGTCACAGAAACAAAGCCAAACGACACATATAAGCAACAGTCTATGGAAGCAGTCAGCTTTCAATAAGAAATAACTTAGATGACGATGACCCATCCAAGCCATGCCAGAATGGAGAGCAAACAGAAAGATGATAATATTGATGATAGTGATGCTGTTACTGATGATGATGATGATATCAATATCAGTTCTACCATTCGCCTTCCCGAGATGGGAAACAGTCCATACAAGGGAATGAGGTATTTATTTTTCTTTCAAAGGTAATTTAAAATCTCAGGTATGAGTAAATATATTGTCATAAAATAGGCAAGACTAAGAATTCAGGGAAGTTGAGGAACATAGTTTTCCCAGGTGTCCATCTGCGCTAGTATCTAAAAAATTACCATCAATGCTACACGGTCAAGGAAATTTTTCCATTGTCTTTCTTGTATTTCACTGCAGAAAGACATGCCCTGGACCACTTTCTGGTTAACCAATAAAAATAATTGTTTCCAAGTTTTAGCCAAATAAATTGTGACAAGATACAATAGTTGAGAACCAAATCATTTTATTTGGTTAAAATGTTCACCTTCAGTATTCAAAATCTCAAGTATATGGGTGCCATTGTTTTATTGCAGTTGGGTGGCTGCCAACCTTTAATCAAAGTATATCATTATGTATCCAAACTGGAAGTAGCAATCATGCTTTCATAGCAGTACTTACACATACATACATACATTACACACACATGATAGCAGTAAAATGAAAGTGTTTGAGATATAATATAATATGCAGATAAGATTTTATTGAAGACTTTGAGGCCATGCTTTGCAGTGTTTCACTTCTCCCTGATTTATTCATGTTAGTATATTCATACAACAATACACATCATATTGATATGGAAGAAACAGAACAAGATTAATGTACTAATCATGTCAAAAACTCTCATGCTTACGAAGCAGCTTAAATTTTATCACATAGTTTAAAACAAAACATTTTTGTACATGTCAAACCACTAAAATTCTACTGGAACCAGAGAAGAACACTAAAAGTTTTAATTATATTAAGATCAAATACAGAAAAAGTCCACAGAAAAGAGAGATCATAAAACATGTTCATATTTTGTCAGAATAGATTGAAAATATTCATTTAACAAGCAAGAAAAATTAATTTTCATTCTAACTTAAATTTCAAATACAAAGTAATGAAATATGGATTATCTTTAAAATAAGTTTCAAACTAAATTGTATTATAATTTACATATGATTAAGAAATAGTACAACTGCAGTTCCACTAAACAGCACACGACAAATGTGAAAAATACTGGCTACTAAGTATAGGATTGGATCTTTGGATGAATTAGATCCGTTTTCTCTCAGTGTGTTAGTACAGTCCCAACAAGCAGCCTTGGGGAACAAAATTATTAGTCTCTAAATGCATATACACTTTTTTTCTTCTGATTTATTTTGTACATATGACATTCTGATAGAAAATCGAACACTTAGCTTGAAATAGGATTAACAACCGACTCTAACATACTGCTTAAAATAGTAGCAAAGCTAACAAGTTAGAATATCTGGGAATTAGAATTCAGTTTATTTAACCACCTGAAATATATGTTAGGTACTCCAAACGCTTAGGGCAAAAATTAATAATTTACCGTTCGAATACAGAACAAATCTAAAATAAAAGAAAACTTTAATTCCCGTTACAGTTCCAAATCACTATTATTATTATTATTATTTGCCTACAGTCTAGAGCTATTCTCTCTTTCTTTTATAAATCTATAACAATCACATCTGTCTGTATTAGTGCATTCCCACAGCTATACTCCATCCAAATCGTTCTTAACTGATTCAAGATATTAAAACCATTCAGTCGTATCTCTATTAGCATTTTAAAATGCATAATCTCCTGGCTTATTCAGGCTGTTTCTAGCTGCCTCTCTAACTACATATATATATATACATACATTACACGTATGCACACATTTATATGTACATGTATATATATATATATATATATATATATATGATTAAATAAACATAAGATAGTGTGAGTTCTCAAACTAGTCATACAAATTGATTTTTAAATGAAGCCTCTGAAAATAGCAATAGGCAAGGAAATATTCTTATACTGATTCACACAAGCTAGTAGGCCTAAGTGTTTCCCAGATAATATGCCAAGCGAGACAGCTAAATCAATATTGTGCTTCAATAACAATTTGTAGAACTACTTTGTCCAATAAATATCTTAAAGCCGTCTGTGAACAAGCAGAGTTATCCACTTGTTGCAGTAATTTGGCTCCTTTTAGGAAAACTAGCTAAGTTACGTGCATATATACTAATTCTCATCATCATCATTATTATTATTATTATTATTATTATTATTATTATTAATGGTAGCATTGCACTGATTGTTACACATTATTACATATTTGAAGTAGTAAGTCATTTTAGAACATATACATCTATATTGGGGGCACCTAAACTGAATCAATAGAAACAAACCTAATTTATAAAAGCTGATTCATAAAATTCAAAAAGGAGTACCTTAGTCATTTTGAAAATATAGAAACTAATGAACTCAAGTATTTTCCAATATTCTTCTAACGGAAACATTCAAGAGGCATAAACTGAGAAACGGAATGCTGAAATGTCCATTGTACGTACTCTTGTTTTCGTAAGATTATTGTATGTAAATGTTATTTTGACATGAACACAGCCGCTATTATAATACTAATTCTTACTCATTTTGGCAGACGGTCAGCAATTTTAAGAGGAGGGATATAGTTGATGACATTGATGTCTAGTATTTGATTGGTACTTTATTTTACTAATTCCAAAAGGGCGGAAAGCAAAGCTGACCTCGGCAGTATTTGAACTCAGAATGCAAGGAACCAGATGAAATGCTGTCAGCAATTTGTCTGACTTGCTGACGATTCTGCCAGCTTGCTACCTTAAAGATTATAATAACCTGTTTGTAATATAGGCACATGGCTTGAAATTTGGGAGTGTGGCTAAGTCAATTACATCAACCCCAGTATCTGACTGGTATTGTATTTTATTGACCTAGAGGGATGAAAAGTAAATTTGAACTCAGGAAATAACAAGTATGAACAGATGCTGCTGAACATCTTGTCCAACATGCTAACAATTCTACCATAGATTGTTTCAAACTTTTGGTACAAGGCCAGCAATTTTAAAGGGAGTGGCTTAGGCAATACCATTGATCCTAGGATGTTACTGGTACTTTGTTTTATTGACACTGAAAGGATGAAAGGCAAAGTTATTAACTCCTGCAAAGATCAACTTTGCCTTTTATCCTTTCGAGATAAATAAAGTAAAGTACCAGTAATATACTGAGATCAATGGTATTGATTGCCACCACCATGCCAGTTTGTCGAACTCATGCCTCATTTAGAAGCATGGAAAAAAAGACACTGAATGATGATGATGATAACATATTTGCAGTTTTTATCTATAAAAAATAAAAAAAAGAAATATATTTAAAAAAATAAGAAAAAAATCAAAAATATTCTATACAGTAGTGATAGTAGTAGTAGTAGTAGTAGTAGTAGTAGTAGTAGTAGCAGCAGCAGCAGCAGCAGCAGCAGCAAGAGCAACAGTTGTTTTCTAATGACAATAGTTTATTTAATTCTTTAAATTCAATTATTTTTCTAATTACTTTATTTGAAAATGCCACAAAAGGCTCCTTCTTTCCAAATTCCCTTCTCGTTATACGTCACTTTCATCAATACCTTTACAAAGTAATGATACCTGCCTCTTGAAAGTACCTCATTACCTGGTATTGATATCACTATCCAAATACTGGCTTTCACAGAAGGACACAGGATTACTTTCCCCTCTACTGACTTTCTAATGATCATTGCAATTGTGGAAATTAGAGAAGAATCATCAATGGAACATAAGGAATGGCAGTGTTAAATTAGACATCCTAAAACAAATTCTATGAAGATGTTCACCTTTACTGCTTCTATTAAGATAACTTTTCTAATAGTTTTTCTCCTATCTGTCTTATTACAATCTGCAAATCCTTCTGGAACTAAGTTTCTCAACAACATAAAGAGAACATTTATATGGTCTTTCGACCTGCAGGAAATAGCAACCAAATCTTCTTCAATGCAGCCTCACATACAACAGGCCTGGAAAAGACAGGTTGATCATTCCTGAAGGGTCACTGTTCAGTCCATGTTGGTTTGCGGCTAGATGACAACAAAACCAGCCTTAGATTTAGTAGTAACACACATACACATAAATACATACATATACTTATATACATAAACATACATACACATACATACATGCATACATATAAAATACACAAACATAAGCAATTCAGCTGGAAAAAAAAAAAAAAGAAATAAAAGCTTTTATAGAAATTGCCAAACAAATACTCTCAGTTTTGATATACTTTCTCTGAAAGATTGCCTCACACATTACTATATAACCATACAGAAGTTTTGCATGAACAGTCATGGCAGTGTAAGTAAGAAGTTCACTTTCTGACCACTTAGTTTTGGGTTCACTCTTACTACATGAAACCATAAGCAAGTTTTACTATAACCCCAGGTCAATCAAAGCCATGTAAATGGGTTTCTTAGATGGAAACTGAAAGAAGCCATCATGTGTGTATGTATGTTTGTGCCACCTTGTTTTGACTTTGCATGATACTTATAAATGAGTGCTACCGTCAAATATGTGGGGCCTCACTTCCAATCTTTCATGAAAATGTATCCAGCCAAGGGAAAGTATTAACTTGCTTGGAAACAGTTGAGATAAATTTTCTATGGCCAGATGTCCTATCTAGCCTCAACTCGCACATATTGACAAGAGATGTAATATTTCCTCGATGGCTTTTCATAAAACTTTGGTAAAGAAGGACGGTGCTTGTATGATGTCTACGACTATCATGTGATGTCAAAATGAGGAAACACACACCTATAGTCACACATTTATGCAGATTTTTATACATAAGTAATTACACACACATACACACAACAACAACAAGAAGAAGCTTCCTTCAATGTCTGTCTATTAAACCCAGAGGTTGTAATGAAAGACATTGCCTAAGATGCCACACAGTGAGACTGAACCCAAAGCCACATGTATGGGAAGCAAATTTCCAAACTACACTGCCATACCTGCATGTGTGTGTGCATGTGTATGTGTGCGAGTGCATGTGCATGTGTGTGTGTGCGCGAGTGCATGTGCATGTGTGTGTGTGCGCGAGTGCATGTGCATGTGTGTATGCATGGGACTTGATGATGAATGGAGACTATGCTGTTTGAATAAATGTGTTTCCCAGAGAAACAGTCTGATGATGCCTTCCTTGAATAATTAGTCAATTCGCTATTATTCTCCATAATTCCTGCAAGAATTCTTTTCAGAATTCATTTTTCTATATACTTCTTCAAGAGAAAAAAAAAACTAGCGATTTAAAGACAGTTACAAAGATATTTCCTTCTATTCCAGGTGCAATATGCACCAATTCACAACCGAGTTCTATTCTATCACCTAAACTTGTCAACACTTTTGGTGCACTGCTTCTGTATCAGTTATAATCATGCCTTGAATGTTTCTTTTAATAAACAGCCAACATGTTAATATCCTAGCAAGACTTCCCACCAGTTATTCTTTCATAAATAACATATATTTTTGTCCAATAATATTATTCAAGTTATCATTTAATAAATAACATGTTTATTTAATATCGTGGATAGAACATAAGGCGTTAGAACATCAGAAACTAAGAAAATTTTATTAAACATCAAAGAGAGAAAATTAAAATATTTTGGACACTTAATTAAAGAAGAAAAAAATGGATTACAGAGACTTTTAATAGAAGGTAAAGTGAATGGGAAATGAGGAGGGGGGAAAACTAAGAATAATGTGGATGAATAATATCTAAAATTGAATAGATTTAAAATAGAGTTAATGCATTAAGAAAGCACAAGAAAGACGGAGAGAGATCCATTAGCATTCAACCAGCTGAGAGCTGAGGATATCTGATAACGACTCATGAGAGAACCCCACGCCAGGATTTTGTGTGATTTAAAAATGATGACTTTCAACTGACAGCAGTAACTATTGACCAGATAGCATCATCATCATCATCATCATTGCTGTTCTTCAGTTTTTCAAGCTGGCAGATGTTGGGTGATTCATTGCAGATCAAGTCGGTTCTTATTCAGAGTAACTGCCTTCCAAGACAGATTGGAAGACCTCATCTTACCATCACCCAGTGCAACACAGTTTCTATGGCTTGGTACTTTGCCATGTTACAAAGTGTTACAGATTACATAGTGTGCATTTCCTAGTGGCACCAGCATTAGAGGGGTTGTCGTGCTTTCAACAAGATTAAAGATTCCTTTCAGCCCAAGAGTCCTTCTTTCCTTATCTTTTGTTGAGAATAACCAACATAGTCCATTAATAAACAGATTAATATGTATGCAAATTGTATATATTGTACATTTGTTTTATTCCCGTTTTTCCATGCTAGCATGGATTGGTTGAACTTATTACTGAGGCATTATTTTACAGTTGGATACCTTGCCTATAAATAACCCTAACCTGTTTCTCAAGTGGAGGTTTTTTTTTTTTAATCCCGTGTGTTTTCATAAGAGTACAGCTGCAGAATAATTTATTAACAAGATATGTCAACAAAATGTTATTTTTCTCAAACACATTTAAGTGAAGAAGTAGAATTTAAACATTTATGTGGACACATGCAGACAAACTCACATGCACAAATGCACGTGCACACACACACACACACTGACATGCTCAAAAACAGACACACTATAACATGCATAAATGCAGACACATCTTTCTATGAAAGGCTTCCATACAGCTTCTGTACCAATTCTACTTACGAAGCTTTGGTTAACCTGAGACTCAAGTTGAATACACTTTCACAAGATACCACACAGTGAGATGGAAGATAAAACCACACAGTTATAAAGCAAACTTAGCCTCCACACAGCAATGCATATGTACACACACATATTTATACAGAGCTCTATAGAACAAATCTACCTCAGTTTTGAAACAGCCTTCACAAGAGTGATCTTCCTCTACAACAACTTGTGGTATTTTAACCACCTATGAATCTATGCTTTACAAATGAGAGTAGCACTTATATTTATTTCCTTTTTAAATAAGGTTAGATGCCAGATAGATGACCAAGTACATTAATAAATGTCAGCCTGCTGTGACATACAGATTTCATTGTACCCTATGTGGTATACACATATACACATACTCAGAACAATAGAACTGCAAAGAGTCATTATTATCATCATGAGCTCATATTTATCCTCATGGTGGAACTGGTAGAGTGTTGGACTCAATTGCCTTGTGTTATTTAAATGTCCCTTCACATTCTGAGTTCAAATCTCTCACACCCTTTCAAAGCCTAGCCAGGCTCACGAGCCCAGTTTCCCGGTTTCTATGGCACATGTGTTCCCCCCAGCTAGATGGGACGCCAGTCCATCGCAGCGTTACTTCAGAAACAAGAAGAAAGAGTGAGAGAAAGTTGGGGCGAAAGAGTACAACAGGGGTTGCCACCACCTCCTGCTGGAGCCTCGTGGAGCTTTAGGTGTTTTCACTCAATAAACACTCACAATGCCTGGTCTGGGAATCAAAACCGCGATCCTCTGACCGCGAGTCCGCTGCCTCCACAAGTTCAAATCTTACTGGGTTTGATTTTGCATTTTATCCCTCTGGTATCTTTTACTTGTTTCAGTCATTAGACTGTGGCCATGTTGGAGCACAACTTGACGCACCTTAGCTGAACGAATCGACCTCAATACTTATTTTTAAAGCCTGGTACTTATTCTATCAGTTTCTTTTACCAAATTGCTAGGTTATGGGGACATAAACACACCAACATCAGTTGCCAAGCAATGGTGGGGGGGGGGACAAACACAGACACACAAACACACACACATATATGTATATATACAACTGGTTTCTTTCAGTTTCTGTCTACCAAATCCACTCACAAGGCTTTGGAAGCTATAGTAGAAGACACTTGTCCAAGGTGCCATGCAGTGGAACTGAACCCGGAACCATATGGTTGGTAAGCAAACTACTTACCATACAGCCACACATGTGCCTATGTTAATTATCTAACACTAAAACCAGTAAAAGACAATTCATTTTGATAGATACCCCATCACATTAAATAGTACTTTCCAAGCAAGGCAACATCATCTCAATGTAAAGAAAGAGATCTTGTGAGGGTGGAGGGATTGCAGATGTTTGAATCATTCCTATATGCTTCCATGTGAGCAGCATATAATTTCTAAGTAGAATGATTTAAAAAGGAATAACATGTAAATATACTCAATATTTCCCCGAGGTTTGCATACTGCTGTATTTGCTCAGTTAGCTGCACTAACATCTGATCAAACATCCAGATACCCACAACATACTCCTTACACACACACACACACACTCACTCACTCATTTCCAAACCATCATCTCAGGTTTGTAACTACTATCTCACTTCGATAACCTAACAGAAGCCAGTGTGTACAACTGTCAATTAACTAGATCTTGATCCATCCATTTGCACACGTTACTAAACGACAAGGAATCTTTAGTGAGGAATGAACAAAATGAGAAAAGGACGCAAAATGACAAAGAGAAAACTGTGATAATGGGGTGAAATAAAAAAGTAAAAGTCTGTACAGGGTGTTGATCGCCAGTGGTGAGCAAAACAGAAGTTCTCCAACTAAGATTTGGAAAGGAAATATATTCAATGCAGAAAAAAGACAAGAAAAACAACTCCAGTATTGATCATAGACAACAGCCAAGAGAAATGTAAAAAACAGCATGAAAAATGGCTGGAAAATTGTTTGCAGCCTCTATTATCAATTTTGTGAATCACATATAAAATATTATGATGCTTTATTATGTCCGCATCAATTTCTAACAGCTCAACAAACTACGAAACCCTTTCTGGACAAACATTTCTTTTCTTTTCTTTCTGTTTGTTTGTTAAACCCCCAGACTGTCACTTCGTAGTGTAAATTATTCTAAGATATTTGTGACATTCAAATGGAGTGTCTGGGAAATTTTTCATGAAATTAAGTCTCAAACATGAAAAGAGTATTATTTTCTGGCTTGTGTAGACATCTTTGAGTCTGTGTGTGTGTGTGTGTGTGTGTATGTGTGTGTGTAAGAGAGAGAGAGAGAGAGAGAGAGAGAAAGAAAGAGAGAGAGAGAGAGAGAGAAAGAAAGAGAGAGAGAGAGAGAGAGAGAGAGAGAAAGAAAGAGAGAGAGAGAGAGAGAGAGAGAGAGAAAGAAAGAGAGAGAGAGAGAGAGAGAGAGATAGTCTAGCTTGCAAAATCAATGGTATTGATAGATGTGAGTTGCTGAACTTCCACTTTGATCTTACATAAAAATGAATACTATAACCATTTTCTCCCTTACTTAGGCATCTTTTAGTTGAAAGAAATCTTAACCTTTTCCCAATTTAAGCTAAAGTATATATAGATATTCAATTCTTCTACATAGTCTTACGATTCTCATCATAAAGAGTAAAATACACACACACACATAATAGAGACATGATGGCTGTAATGCTAAAGTGCTCAGCTGCTGACATGGTTACTAGTTCAATCCATACAACCAAAGCCAATGTGTTATGCCACTTGAGCAAGTCATTCTGTTTACTCCAGTTTGCCTGATTAGCAGAAAACATTCCACTCTGCTTTAAAGTTCAGTGATTAATAGTAAGAAGAGCATCCAGTTGTATATACAATTGCTACATTAATTAAAAAACAAAACAAAAGGACACAGCAAAGTAGTATTGAAAATGGATATAAGAAAAGCAAGCACGGATGCACATATGCATTGTGCGTTGTTTTAGAAAAGAGATAGTCTTCAGTTTGCTCTCTATCAAAGCTCAATATTCTGATAGTTTTCCACATAAAAATTTGTCTGCAAATCACAGCCCTTTGCGTAATTATATACAAAAGAAGAGGAACAAAAAAACTGTATCATCAGCTATCTTTTTAATCAATTAGTAAAATACTATCTCCTAAACTCATAACCTCTCATTTACATAGCCTTTTCTTCTTTCAGATACTTATATGTCTTTTAAAGAAATCAAGATGTTGAGATTTACTTCAGTATTGCTACCAAGTTATTTTTGATTGTCGTTAACACAAGGTATATTTATTTTCTACATATGTAAAAGCACTATCATTTATTCAATGCTTTATATCTAATTTACGATTGGTGATGCTACTTTTCTAAGTGTATCTAGAGAATTGATGGTTACACAGTAAGATATAAAAATAAAAAAAAAGGAACAAAAAATAAACAGAAGAAAAAGAGTTTCTATACATCTGTATTCTTTTCTGATATTAATCTTACTTTAAAAACACAGGAACAAACTCTGAAATGTATGCCAACTAATAAAGTTGCCAGCTTCATATAAATTTACATTTACTCCAAATCATATAAAAATTGACAGCTATGAAATATATGCTCAATTTCAGATAAATTGAGCTAAAAATTATACATGGATGCATTGTCACAATGTCAAGACAATTTCAGTTCACAAATTCTAAGTTTTAAATCTTGGCAATGAAGAAAACGATTATGGAAAGACAACTGTGTATATTATTTACATTTCCTGCTTTCATACAGAAACATCTATATTAAGTCGTATGTATGCATCTATAATATATTATTATTATTAAGCTGCTAATATGACATTTCTTCAAATGGATATCTGTCTTCTGTAAACATAATTATATCTGTAAATGTATATCATTACATCTCTACATATATCATTAAAATAAACAAGTTGTATTAAACAAATATATGCCAACTTATTAATTTTACTTCCAGCTAACATTTGAAATCATATAACTACGCTTATGTGTTTGTTTAACATATGGATTGAAAGCAAATAGCCGCTTTATAAAAATTTAAGTTAACACTTCAACTGGCTTCACAAATAGAATTCAAAATGTGTAAATTACATTCTTCTACTAACAATGAAACTTAAGCATTTCAAAAATGATATTAATAAAAGAAAAAAAATCCTTTACATATAATAAATTTTTAATGTAGACTTGTTTTTTTTCTGCAACTATATGGAACAAAAGATTTTCCCAAACCTCAATATACAGAGAATGATGGACCAAGCAAATAGTAAATAAGATAATTTATTTATGCTATTGAAATCTACAATATTGTGTGAATAAGATAAAATATATATGAAGCTAAGTAACACACACACACACACACACACACACACACACACACACACACACACACACAGGTAATTATTTTTACATCTGTGTATGTATATGTGAACTAGTGTTTACTTCCACAATTCCAATTTTTTATAGTCGATTATTATTATTAAGGCAAATATATTCAAATTCAAGTGAAAAAAATATCCTATCTCTTTTTCATTATGCATTACTTTCATGATTTCTTTTTCTTACATAATGCTACAATACACATACACACAAGAAACATATGTGAGGGAAATCTTACAATCAAGTTCCATTAAATTCCAAGTATTGAAATTTTTGAGAAACCCTGAATAAAGAGATTCAAGGAAATATTTCAACCAAACGCTCAGAAAGGTGTTTATGTAAAATCATACGCAACGCTAATCAAAGCAGCTTATTTCTGATATTACTGTTTGTTGTTCTAATACTTGAGTACATACGACCCATCACTGCCATTGTTTTGAAATCATCTCCATTCTTCCATCACCCATTTTCTTGGGGAAAAAATTGGAATAGGAAAAAGAAAAAAATCTTCTTCACATTAACTCTTTAAGGTTCTGGTCTACCAAATCAACTCACAAAGCTTTGGTCGGCCCAAGGCTTTAAAAGAAGACACTTACCAACCACATGGTTCTGGGTTCAGTCCCACTGCGTGGCACCTTGGGCAAGTGTCTTCTATTGTAGCTTCGGGCTGACCAAAGCCTTGTGAATGGATTTGGTAGACAGAAACTGAAAGAAACCCATCATATATATATATATATATATATATATATATATATATATATATATATATGTATGTGTGTTTGTGTGTCTGTGTTTGTCCCCCCCACCACCATCACTTGACAACCGATGCTGGTGTGTTTACGTCCCAGTAACTTAGCGGTACGGCAAAAAGAGACTGATAGAATAAGTACCAGGCTTACAAAGAATAAGTCCTGGGTTCGATTTGCTCGACTAAAGGCGGTGCTCCAGCATGGCCACAGTCAAATGACTGAAACAAGTAAAAGAGAAAAGAGAGAGAGAGTAAAAAGAGTATATATGACAGGCTTCTTTCAGTTTCTGTCTACCAGAACCACACACAAGGCTTTGCTCAATTTGGCTATAGTAGAAAACACTAAGGAGTCACACTAGGATTGAAACTGCAACCATGCGGTTGGCAAGCTAACTTCTCAAGTAAACAGCCACATATTAATGCTAACCATATGGTCTTTTCCTTCTTCACAACTTCTAATTATGGAGACTTTAATTATGAAGTTAATTTTAAAATTTTACTTCCACTATTCATACAACATTCTTTCTATAAATTGCTGAAAAACAAGGATAAGAATATATGATAATCCTCTCAATAAGTAATATTAACCCCAGCTGAAAACAGATTAAGATTTCTGGTTTCTTAAAAACACTGGCTACAAAATATTCTCTACTACTTTATGGTTCTGCTCAACATGATTGTCACTTAACTAGGCCAAATACCTAGAGGCGAGGAAACGACAAATTCTGTCATCGATCCAGGTATCAATTCAATAAGTGTTAAAACACATTGAAGCAATAATTATATAAAAATGATATTGATTTTTTCCCCAGCTTGAATAAAAATGACAAAGTGTAGATACTAAATGAGATGAATACAATCATCAAGTTTCCTGATGTAAAAGGAATTATCAGTTAATTAGATTAAACAAATATGTAATAGGAAATGATTTAGTAGTGAAGAGAATTAAGAGTGAAACACACTATCTGCCTTAATAGCTACCGTTAGCTACCTTAACATTTTTATGGGGTTATTTAAGAAGCAAAAAATCAATTCTGTCAATAGTATTAGAGCGAGGGAGTGGAGGAGAAAGAGAGAGGAAGAAAGGGGGGAGAGAGTGGAAGAGCGGAAGACAGCGGGAGATAAGGGAACAGAGAGAGTGGAGGAGAAAGAGAGAGGAAGAAAGGGGGGAGAGAGTGGAAGAGCGGAAGACAGCGGGAGATAAGGGAACAGAGAGAGTGGAGGAGAAAGAGAGAGGAAGAAAGGGGGGAGAGAGTGGAAGAGCGGAAGACAGTGGGAGATAAGAGAACAGAGAGAGAGAGTGGAGGAGAAAGAGAGAGGAAGAAAGGGGATTAGAGAGAGAGTGGAAGAGAAAGAGAGAGGAAGATAGGGGAACAAAGAAATAGAGAAAGACAGAAGAAGAAAGAGAATGATAGAAGAGAGAGAGAGAGAAAGTTAGGGAAAGAAAGAAAAAGACAAGTGAAGAAAAAGAGAAAGATAAGGAGAAGAGAGACAGAGACAGAGAGAGAGAGAGAGAGAGAGAGAAAGACAGGGGAAAAGAGAAAGATAGGGAGAAGAAAGAGAGATAGTGGAAGAGAGGAAGGTGTAGAAAAAGAGAGAGATAGGGAAAGTAAAAGAGAATGATAAGGGAAGAGAGAGAGAAAGACAGGGGAAGAAAGAGACAGAGAAAGATAGAAGAAAAAGAGAGAGAATGATAAGGGCAGAGAGAGAAAAAGATTGGGAAAGAAAGAAAGATGGGGGAAGGAGAAGGAAGAGAAAGAGGTAGAGATTGATTATAGGACAGTTGTGATTTTTTTGTCCATAGTTTGATGTTCATACAAAGAGAGAAAACATCAGATAGTTTCTCAAATGGGAGACTAGTGAAGTAAAACAGTTTGCACTTATGTGATTCCAGGTTCAATTCCATTTCACAGCAAAGCCAACCAGTGAAACTGTCTTTCCTTCAGTGGTAAACTTACAAACC
>NC_142931.1:18454041-18511541 GCF_046866305.1 Octopus bimaculoides | reverse complement strand
GACCACAAAGAGACTGCATATACAGATGAATTGTTTACATCCGTCTATACATACAGCTTGGCTAAAAATCTATAGATATATTCTGAAGTACTATATATAATATTGAAACCAAACGTGTCAGTAATTTATTAATTGAGCCAGCTGCCAAGAATGTGTTTATATCTATCTCTCAGAGAGAGAGAGAGAGAGAGAGAGAGAAAGAGAGAGAGAGAGAGAAAGAGAGAGAGAGAGAGAGAGAAAGAGAGAGAGAGAGAAAGAGAGAGAGAGAGAGAGAGAATGAAATTGGAGGAGCTGCAGTCCTGGATCAAAGGAAGACCAAAATTGGGCGCCTGCCATCTGGAATATCATCAAGCACTCACTGCCCTCTACCAGTCATGGAACGTAGTTAGTGGAAGTTCCATTTTAGCAATACACAGAGATTTAGTGGCGGGGTGAGAGTGGTGACATCCTCAGGGAAACTCTGATCATCAATGATGATGAACTGTCTGAACTCCTTCGGAGGACTTTTGCACTGGGGTCTAATATGAATACCTTCCAAAGATCCTAAACCTGGCAGTACTACTGAAGGGCAATACCAATTCAAAATAGTCAACAGGCATGGAGGTGCCACAAGGAGGGCTGTTACAGATGCACAGAGAATGATGAAACCACACTGCACACACCTGTATATTGTCCCTGCATTACTGAGTATTTCTGAGCAGATGTTGCCCTGTGTAAGACAGATGCAGTTATTGGCTCAGTCCGTTGCGAAGGTCATCTTACTGCCTTCCTTTAACACGGTTGGGCAGGTAGTTGTTATATGTCTGGTGGCTACAGAGAAAGAGACCTGGTGGTGGATAAGGGTGAAAGGATTGAAGTCCGACTCCTTCCTCTTCAGTCAAGCCCTCATCAGCTTCTTTAAGTTAGACCTGGAAAGAGAAATAAGGGTGGGAAGGGAGATGCTCTCCTTGTCAAAAAGTGAGTGATTGTGACAGAAATGATTAGGGTGAATGGAACTACTTTAAGCGTGTGTCTGCAGATTAGGGAACAACAGACAAGAGATTGTCCCTTAGGGGTGTCAGAGTGATTTTGGATCTATGGGGTCCTTGACTGGCCCTAGCTGGAAGCAACTTTATATCAAGGAACTGCATCACCCATCTCATTCCTCCTCAGCTGTAATTTTTACCTTGATTTCATGCAAATCCCTATTGCCTTTGTGATATCCACCTATCTGACAGCCTTTTGGCAAATAAATCATAACTGTCATTATCATCATCATCAATTTTGCATTTTATTACAACAAGCCTACGAATCTATCAGTTCCTTTCACATAGCTGGTAGTATCTCAGCTAAAAACAACAAAACATTTCATAAAATGAACACCAGTTCAATATATGTTGAACAATATTGCTAGTTAATTTTTTGGTATCAATGTTTCACATTGTTTAACTTATAAGAAACATAACTTAAATATTTGTGTATTAGCTTTTTTGAATTCTATTGTGTTTGCATAGCCTAAAATTTAAAACATTTTATATAAATGTGTATACGTGTATTTATAAACGTGCTTTATAAAGATGGGACCCATTATGAAAACTTATAACTACATAAAACTATTTCAGCTTATCTCATAGAAAAAGTATATAAAAAAAAAAAAACCCAATAACATTTCCTATAGTTAGAGACATACTTGAGTTGTATACAAATGCTTAATACTTAAAACTGATTCAACTTAACTTCTCTTAAGTCCACACATTCTTGATTCAGATTTATTTTAATAAAACTCCACTTATATGCAATAACATCTTTATATCATGAGTTATCAAAAAAAAAAAAATTAAATAAAAAAAATGCTTAGTCAAAATCAGTTGTTTGGTTGATCAATTCACACACAGATGTTTAAAAAAAAAATACCTCATATTTGTCTTTCTAAGAATAAAATTTTATGTTAAGTTCTCAAGTAACATCATTAGATAATGTCTATAAACATTAATAAAAGTTTTTGTTTATTCTTTTTTTTTCATTTGGGGATATATTTTTTTTTATTAAACATACTAGAGAAAAACAACAGGTCAATAATAGTTATTATCTTCATCATCAGCATCATCATGATCATGATCATCATCGTCATCATCATCAACATTATTATTATTGCTGTTGTTAGAATCACTACTGTTCATACATAAAAAGAAGCATATGAAAGAAAGAAAAAATACATAAAAAAAAGACAAAAACATGGTAATAAGATAATCAGAAAAGGCTGGTTTTTGTTTTATACATACATACACATATTATATATATATACACACACACATACGCGTGTACGTGTGTGTGTGTGTGATGAAAATAGAGTGGTGATGAAATTATTCAGCATAGCAACAGTAGTGAAGAGTGAAGATGATAGCCAAAGAGAATGGCTGTATGGCAGCAATCATAAAACACAGTTGATTAAACACAATTTGCCAAGCTCTCATCATTCAGACACATTACAGAAGTTGTGATGTTCATTAATAATATCTATCTTTCTATCTGCGCGCGTGTGTGTGTATGTGCATCTATGAATATATCTACACACACACACACACACACACACACACACACACACACACACACAGAAGCAGGAAATATTTGAGCATTTTTCTTCTTCACTGCAGACTTATAGTAGTGTTATAATATACTGGATATAGTCTTCAATTTCCTTTATCCACATAAATAAAAGAGAGGAATTATCTTCCATCTTTTGTTTATTTCTGATCTTATTCTTTCTTACAATATTGAGTAGTTAGCGAGAGTAAAAATATCCAAGCCAGTAATAGATTTAACCCTTACAGTTTATCTAAGTGATTGCAAATTTGTCCAACAAGGTGGACACAACTGTGCATTGGTGCAAGCTTTCATATTAAAGAAATAACATCATTGTATTAGGATTCCTGCAATATAAAAAAAGTTGTTTCTGTAAGAAGCCAACAATAAATGTTGTTTGTACAGTTGAAGAAGTCAATTATATAAGCTTCATTCCCAAACAAGAAACACTTTATAAACAACACCAAGGAAAAATATTTACTCTTGATCTAAATATCTCAAAAGTATTTACTTCATATACATATCAAAAGCACCTGTGCTGGCACCAACCAAAAATCAGCTGAGCCAGCGCCACATAAAAGGCACCCATGCTGGCATCACATGGAAAGTAGTTACCCTAGCACCATGTGAGAAGCACCTGTGCTGGCCTAGTGCCATGTAAAAGAGCACCCATGCTGGTGCCACATAAAGAGCACCCATGCTGGCACAATGTAAAAAGCACCCAGTATACACTATAAAGAAGTGAGTTTTAGGAAAGTCATCCAGCTATAGAAACCAAAGCTAAACTAACTGGAGCCTGGTGCAACCCTCTGGCTTGCCTGCTCTTGTCAATTCATCCAACCCATGCCAGCATGGACAATGAACATTAAATGATGATGATATATATATATATATATACGGAGACCCCCTTCGGTCATGAATGACCATGGGATTGCACCTAGAAAGTTATCCTCCCAGGAACACTTTTCCGGGCAAGGTTGTTTTATGGAAGACCAGCATTCGCCTATGTATACCAGCCTCCCGTCTCTATGCTACAGATGTTATCCAAGGGAAAGGCAAAGGCCGATATGCCTTGGCACCAGTGACGTCGCAACTCATTTCTACAGATGAGTAAACTGGATCAACGTGAAATAAAGTGTCTTGCTCAAGAACACAACACACAGGCTGGTCCGGGATTCGAACTCACAACCTCGCGGTCGTAAGTTCGATGCTTTAACCGCCTTCATATAATATATATCTATATATATATATATATATATAATAGAAAACTGGAAGTAATAGTCTGCTTTCATCATTAACCCTTTAACCCTTTTGATACAAACCTGCCTGAGACATTTCAAAAGGGAAGAGAAAAACTTTTTCTCATTCACCAACTTCAAATGCAATTCTAAAAAAACAACATAATTTGTTTTAGATTCATACCCTTATGCAACTTAGCAGCACTTAGGTTGATTGGTAGTTGTACATTATAAATATTTTATCATCAATACTGTTTGTCAGGTAATATAAAAATATTTTGTTTTTAAACGGTCTGCCACGCTACTTGAAACCAAATTCCTAAATAATGTTATTAATGATAAAAAAAATAAGAAAAAAACAAAGAAAAAAAGAAAAAAAACAATCTGTAGTTCACAGATAAATATGAGATGCCAAATCAAATCATACTGGTTACAGACAGACTTCAATAATTTCTAAACATCATCATCTGTCTAATACTAATTCTTTTTATTACTTGTCTAGTGTTTTATATTGAAGAGATGAGTTGTTTAGAAGGTGGGAGTGGGGAGAGAAAATAAAATAAAAAAAGAAAATGACAGAGTTATAAGATCTTTAATTGCTTGTTTCAGGTAGATCAGAAAATTCGTAAGATTTTGGAGGATTAATTCAGATTAATCTAACTATAAAACAAACAACACACTCATGTCTTACAAAAAAGAAGAATGTATTGGATAATGTATTCCTATATATGATAAAGATGGGATGGTCATGGCTGGAATGCCTTTGATTAGAGATCTGCTTGATCAAGGTTAACTGGAGACGTTTTTATAACAATATCTTAACTGAAGGTTTGTCAAGAGCAATAAAGCTTTACATTGCAATTAGTTAAGTAGCAATACTACAGCTGAACAAGCAGAAGGATTAGATGGCCTTGCAAACAAGAAGTGTATTAAACAGCATTTATTTACAGATTCATATATCAGGTAAAAAAAAAAAAGGTTACGGTGGTAACATCTCATGAAATTTAGGAGGTGGGTCTGTGTGAAATAAATTAAACTTATTTAACAAAACAAACATATTTTTCAAGGTAAAATTATAAAATTAACTAGAGCACAAAGCTCATTAATATAAATATAATTATAGGTGATGATTTGGCATAAAAGCATCAGATAGAATGTCTAGCAGTATTTGTTCCAAAACTGTGTATGCTAGGTTCAAATCCTGTTGAGGGCCACTTCACCTTTCGTCCTTTCAGAGACAATATAAAAAAATGTACTAAACTAGGGGGAGAGATTGGGAGAAACTAGGAACACCAGACCAGATGTTTTGTGGCATTTGTTCTGGTTCCTTGCATTCTGAGTTCAAATTCCACCATGGCCAACAGGGGCGGTATACTTGATCTCTCACCATCAGGTGTGTTGTTATGTTTAATAGATTCCATTATGCTATAAGCAATTACATCAGGTCTCTGATTTGAAGAAAACATCCTCTTTCCCTCCCACGTGCCTCAGAAGCTTAGAAACGGCTTGTAGGTACTGCATTTCCCTCTTGATTAAAAGTGGCAAAAAAGAGGACCATTTTCCAATTTTAAAGAATCAAATACATTTGAGTATCCAAATCGAAGTCAAAATGAAATGCCTGATTGTAACCCAGAAACAGATTGGGTGATATGTCGTACAAAAAACCTATCCAGCCTATGCCAGGCTAGAGAGAGGGAGTATAAAATATTGAGAGTAAATTTTGGCAAAAGGCCAGAAAGTTTAGGGAGTGGGACGTTAGTCGATTACATCAACCTCAGTACTCAACTGGTCCTTATTTTATTAACCCTGAAAGGGTCAAAGGCAAAGTTGACCTTGAGAGAATTTTAACTCAGACCATATAGATGAATGAAATGCTGTTAAGCATTTTGCCTGGTGTGCTAATAATTCTGCCAGCGTGACACCTTAAAGGGATTATGAAATATTGGTTTCAAATTTTGGCACAAGGCCAGCAATATTGGGGAAGGAGTAAATAGATTGCACTGATCCCAGTGTTCAACCGGTACTTATTATCTCACTGACTTGGAAAGGGTGAAAGGTAAAGCCGACCTCCGCAGAATTTGAACTCAGGATGGATGACATGCCATTAAGCCTTTTGTCAGGCACACTGCCTTAAAGGGATTATATAATATTGATGACAATAATGCTCGTATTCAGGCCATTCACTAATGGCTGAAACTGAACAAAGATAAAGCTAATAATAATTAATATAACTCAGGAAATTATCCTGCTTTGTACAGAGAAAGTTATAAGTAATTTCACAATATATCAGGAAAACTGACGATGAATCAATACTGTTGACTGTGTTTAAGAAAGAGAAAGCCTTTGTTAACGAAGCAATGGTCGATGGATAAGTGATAGAATGGCTTGTAGGGTTCCTTGTTACTTGTCTAATTACTCGAGTATAATTGAATGAATTTATCTACGGATATTCTAGTTTTAAAAATCCATATTAGTTGAGTGATAGCAGCATTGTTTGCTTTCATGGAGATATCTTGGAATATTGCATAATACAATCAGATATTTCTTATATAATTGATTGAAAATCAAATGTGTGTGTGCGCGCGTGTGTGTGTGTGCATGTATGCACACATAACACGAAAATTTATAAGAAATAAGCCTTTCAGATATTAAGAGTATTTCTGATATTCTCGAGTATAGTTTTCCTTTCTTCCCCACAGCTAAATTGAATTATTTTCCAAGAATTATCAACTCCTCAAAAGAAAATCCAGTTATGGAGTTTATGTCCTAGTATGAACCAACAAGAGAATCTCTATGTAGTTGTTTGACCTGCAAGAAATAGCAGCCAGACTTCATAAAACCTTATTCTCTCATCAGGAAAAGAGACACATGCAATGGTTAATGAAGCCCTGGATACATAATGCCCTAAACGAGGACAGGATGGCCACGGATGGAACATCTTTGGTTATAGGTCTATTCAGCCAACACTGACCTTGACCTGAAACTCAACCATAACAAAAACTTCTTGGCTGCAAGATAGTTAAATACGGCCTTTTGTTAGACATAGATGGCATTTTCCATTACAGGAGCCATAAATACTGCTAAAGAGACAAAGCATAATCATATAACAATTGTTTTAGCAGAATAATGTTTCATTCAAAGCAGTATCTAAAATTAGCTCTATCGCTTCCTACATCTCATCTCCTGGTTTGTTTACATAACAAACATCCATAATATTTTAGTTGTTTTGCATTATGTTGCTAACTAATTCTTATACTGGCACAGAGCCACAAATTTTGGCGGGAGGAAGATATATTGTCATGCCTCATAAATTAGTTTAACCCTCAACCAACAGGGTAAAAAAGTAAATCTGACCCACGTGGAAATTCAATTCACATCATCATAGACGAACCAGATTAAACTGTAAGGTATTAGGGGCTGGCTCTATTGTTTCCTCCAAATCACTGTTCCTGAGGTGAGTTAATTAAACAATGTATTAATATAACCAAAATTAAACTAAATACCATAAAATTTTCTAATGAACTAGTTCAAATATTTATCTAAACTAGAACATAATTTCAGGATGTAAAGACACACAGACAGATAATATAATTTTTTTAAAAATTCCAATGTTTACAACAGCTTTTGTTGAGAGTAATTGTTTTTATAATTAGATATGACTAACCAACAAAGTCAAAAGTATGGCTGTGTGGTTGAGAAGTACACCTTACAAACACATAGTTCCAGGTTCAATCCCACTGCATGATACTTTGGGCAAATTTCTTCTAATATAGTATTGGGAGTATTACTTACTGAGTACAAGGAAAATGTGCAGAATCCTTTCAGATGCTTTCAGTTCTCTTTACTCATTTGTCTTAGGTTTTGCCTTTCTTTTTTGATAAACAAAAACAATCCAGATTCATCTGTGAAACATAGCATAGAACCTGTTTTTATACTAGCCAAACCAACTATAGCACACAGGGTTCTAACTCTGCCAGCCATGTACCTTGTAATCTGTTAAATAGGATTCAATAAAATAAGTACTGGACTAGACTGGACTGGGCTGGGATGTCATACAATTAGCTAAAACTTTTATGAAGATGGTGCCTCAGTATGGCCAAAGTTGAATAACTGAGACCAGTGTAAGGAATAAGGAATAAAAGAATACTATCATGAAGTAAAATGAAAGTGAATATAATGATAGAATTCACTTTCTTTCAGAAATTTCTACACCCTAATAGAGGATGAAGACCACTCAACCACATTATGTTAATGGCAGAGACACAACAAGAAATTGAGGACCTATCAAAGTTAATGGAGGAACAGAGGCACCTGGTGAGGCATGGTGAAATGTATCTAAGTTGTGGCTGTTTGAAGAAGAATAATGGCATATGCATGTTTTAAATGGCTATCAGGACTCTTCCATGGTGTAGTGGAATAAATATATGTATATAAACCAAGTGATTGAAGATACAAAAGGATATCTGAAAGAGATTTCTTTCATCTAACACTTAAATCGGCCTCTGCCAATACTTTCTCATGCTAAACTAAACAATAAAGAAAGAAAGAAACGTTCTTGAGTATAAATCCAACATAAAGCAAAGGTGGAATGTTTTAACAGGCATCGAATAAAATGCACACCGAAAGCAAAACAAATCTTCATGTTTAAATCCAACATTGATTCCATACCATAAAGGATTGAAACTTAAGTAGACAATGTAATAAAATGCATTGCACCAATAGTGTATTATGATAAAACTGGCTAATCCCCTTAACTTCAAGGTGTAATAAGATATTGGTATTAAATAGTCATAAGATATTGGTATTAAATAGTCATAAAATCACATTCATCCTTTGCTAGTAATCAGATATGTTGGATAGTTAGTATTGTCAATATCATATCAGTCTTGCAAATATTTAGATAAAATCATTAGGAGTATGTATAATACAGACATATGCACACAACTATGTGTACATACACACACACACACAGTCCAGGGCCTGCTATGGTCATGGGCTCTGTCTCTTCCTCCAGACTTAGCAAGTAATTAAAAAACGTATAGGAATGGCTTTCAACTATGTGGCTTCAGATTCAGTCCACTGCACAGAATCTTGACTGAGTCACCGTCACAAAAGCCTTGGGTTGACCAATGCCTTCTAAGTGAATTTGGTAGATCAAAACTATGTGAAAGCTCATTGTATTTATATATGTGTGTGTGTTTGCGTGCATGTCCATATGTATATGAGTGTGTTTCTTTGTGTTAGTCCCCACTTGACAACTAGCATTGGTTTGTTTATACCCCGTAACTTAGAAGTTTGGGAAAGAATCTGATAGAATAAGTACCATATACTCACTCTCTCTCTCTCTCTCTCTCTCACCATTGTGAGTTTCATTACTGCATATTTGGTTACTGCTTGTTATTTTTACATGGTATATCAGCTCCAACAGCTCTATAGTTTTAATCCTAGTTTACCAAATCACGAAAATGAAATAAAACCTAAATATTAAACTGTTAAGACTATAGGCTCAAGTTCCTTAAGAATAACCTCAAAGAATTAATCAAAGTCTGTTTTATTTGGTGTCAAAACAATAAGGGAAACATTTATTGATCCAATGTTGATCTTAATTGAACAACATCAAAAAGCAAAATCCAGACAAAAACGTGTGTGTGGGGGGGGGGGGGGGTTAATAATCACAGTAAGATGATTCTTCAGAGAGACTGTAATAAGTGCAAATGCAGAAATTATTATTGCAAATCAGCTTATGGTCGTAAAATTATTATTCAAATGTGTCAACAAAAATGACATGGATTCAATTCCCAATGAGAATTAAAGGTGTAATAAAATATTGGTATTCTTTCACTTTTTATTCATCAAAGTCACTAGCACTGAAACACTAACGAACACACTTCAGCCTCTGGCCTACAGGTATATTGTCTCTGCTCTCTATCTTTTCTGTCATTACTATGATTGCCTCTGCTCCTTGGAGCTGGATGGCCCCTTATATTTACCATTCAGGTATTCCTGACCGCCTTATTTCTTCACCTCTCATCACCCTTGTATAGTCTGACCCCCCTGCTCCAGGGCCTGCTATGGTCATGGGCTCTGTCTCTTCCTCCAGACTTAGCAAGTAATTAAAAAACGTATAGGAATGGCTTTCAACTATGTGGCTTCAGATTCAGTCCACTGCACAGAATCTTGACTGAGTCACCGTCACAAAAGCCTTGGGTTGACCAATGCCTTCTAAGTGAATTTGGTAGATCAAAACTATGTGAAAGCTCATTGTATTTATATATGTGTGTGTGTTTGCGTGCATGTCCATATGTATATGAGTGTGTTTCTTTGTGTTAGTCCCCACTTGACAACTAGCATTGGTTTGTTTATACCCCGTAACTTAGAAGTTTGGGAAAGAATCTGATAGAATAAGTACCAAACTTAAAAAGTAAGCACTGGTGTTGATATGATCAACTAAACCCTTCATGGTGGTGCCCCAGCATGGCCAGAGTCCAATGACTGAAACAAGTAAAAAATTTCAAGAACTGTTTTAATGCCCTCAACCTCATCAGTGTCAGATGGCCTGCGAAGATGATGAGCATTATCTCTTCGTTGAGATTTTTAAAAGTTTTTTTATATTAATCCCAGATTAATCCAGATGAAAGAGATTTATTGACTGAAGGCATTCTAGCCATGGCTATTACACCCTTTTGAATATCAGGAACTACATTATCAAATGTGTCCTTCTTTATTTAAGATGATAGTGTGTGATTGAGGAAGATCTGGCAGTTATTTATAGCAGTTCAAGTAGCCTCATACAGGCTCTTTCATAAGCTAAATTATATAAGTGTTATAAAAACATCATGTTAACATGTATTTACTATTCAATTCTTTATTACTCGGAGAAATGAAATCTACAAAATTTACAAGTTTGGTAGTTACGACATGAAATAGACCAACCCTGATAATACAGTTGAGATTAGTAAATGTTCAATGGTTCCAGACATTTGCTTTATAGCTGAACAACTACTCAGAAGAAATAAGTCTGGAATTTTATTTCACAGTGTTAATTAACTGTTGCCCGAATTTGAAGAGATAAATTTCTCATCTCTTATGAAACCAGATATATATTACATGAATTCTATTAAATGTATTATCTTCAACGGAGTTTAAAAAGTCATATCTTTGCTATCATATTTGCATAGCCATACAAGATATTTAACTCTACACTGAAGCAACAAAAGTGTTACGGACTACTTGTTCATTATCTATTGAAGATCCGATATGAATAGATGTTAATTTGATTTAACATCTGTTTTTTTCCCATGCTTGCATGAACTGCACAGCTTTGCCAGGCTTCAACTGTCACGGCCGGAAATATATAGACGTGTAGTAATATTATGTGAGCCATAACACATGTAAATGGATGTGATTCCCATTGCTAACCATAAAGCGTGTATCAGTATATACAACAAACATAGAGAGGGGAAAATAAATGGAGAAAGAGAGTTTATGATGAAGAAACATAAATGCTTTTCAAAAGTAACTACAGCCTCATAAAATTAATCTTTTTTTATTATACATATATATTCCTTTATTTGCTAGAAACTTGTTCGACTTGCAATATCTTTTACACTGTTCAGATTTGGTTTCCATAGTTTTAACTCGATAAGAGACAATTTTCTCTCTTAACGCTTGTCTATTGTAAATGACTTCTCTACAAAAGCCTGGAACGTATTCTCTGCAACTTTGTGACATAGACCAAGATGAGAGAAATATTATGATTGTATATTGAATACAGAAATAGACTAGACAGGTGATCACTACTAGCATAAACCAGGCTTCAAGTGGAATACTGAATAAAAATACCTGTAAATTAGCTACTGACAAAAACCATTGTGTATCAATGTGTTGGTACTGAAAGTACAGCTGGTTTATTTAAGAACGTGTATTGTTCTGAATCAAAGTTTACAAGTCATTAAATTAGTTTTTTTTTTTTTTTTTTTTTTTTTTTTTTTTGTTAATCTGGTTAGTTTCAGAAATTAAGACAATGCTCATAGCCTTTTCTCATCTCTCTATACAAAGAAAATAATTATTTCAAATTTTTGCCACAAAGGCAGTTTCGGGGAGGTGGGGATAAGTCAATTACATTGACCCCTAATGTTCAACTGGCACTTATTTTATTGACCCCAAAAGGATGAAAGGCAAAGTTGACCTTGGTGGAATTTGAACTCAGAACGTAGCGACGGGCAAAATACTGCTAAGCATTTCGTCCAGCATGCAAATGATGCTGCCAGCTTGCCACCTTGTCTATACAAGAAAATAATGAGAGCAACTGATAAAGTCAGTGTGTCTAATGCTCTGAGATCTAGCAGATAAATGGCTAAAGGGCAAAAAGAGATCAGAAAAGAGAGTGGGTGGGAAAACATCGTTCTGAAGAAACAAGATTAGCAAAGTGTTTTGAACAGAATCAGATATTGTGGGGGAGACAAAGGTGCATTTAATAGTTTTCTTAAGGCAAAGTTGCAAACAAGCCATTATGTTATGGTAAATAAATACATCAACAAATATAAACAGAAGAAATTTCAGAAAACTAAGGGAGACTTGTTTTATGTTGTTTAAAATGTTTTATCTTGAGAATGAAAACTAAACTCAACAACTATATGTCTGAGATTAAAAATATTTTACTTTCCATAAAGGTGTACAAATGTTAATCATATTTGAATCAGATCAAAGACAAAAATATATATCTAATACATTGGGATGTGATAAAGTTTCTATTTATGTCTGCAAATGATGATGGTGATGACATCGTTGTTGTCATCATCATCATCGTTTAATATCCATTTTCCATGCTGGCATGGGTTGGATGGCTTCACAGTAACTGGTAAGGCCATGGGGCTGCCCCAGGCTCCATAGTTAGTTTTGGTTTGATGTCTGCAGCTGAATGTGGTTCCTAATGCCAATAATTTTACAGAGTGTACTGGGTGTATTTTACATGGCACCAGCACCGTGCTTTTTATGCGGCACCAAAAAGACAATAGAGCAATGGTGCCACATAAAAACATGATAAAGATCATGCACAACAGCATGCTTTTCTATGGTGTATATACATTTAATATGATGCACAAATAGCTATTTTCGTTTTCTAGCTTTGCCAATGTAATATATTTATTAATTTTGCATTGCAATTGGTGAGCAATAGCATCAGTGGTTACTGGTTTGTAATGGACCAATCACTGGTTCGCTGATGTTTATATAATCATGATTGGTCAAATGAAATGAGATGGCAGTGAAGTTCGTTCAATGTAGAATAATAAACAATAAAAAGTGAATTAGAATTACAATCACTCCTTCTTTTCCCAACATTTATCATATTTTACACACACACACACACACACACAATATGTATATGTGTATAATGTAACAACTGCAAGAGACTGAAGTCTCGTGTCGTAGACTTTTTAAACTGAAAGATCATCAAGAGTCGGGACAAAAATTAATGAACTGATATGCAATACTATACAGGAATACACGGAAGGGGAAAATGAAAAAAAGGATAGATTTACTTGCAATTAATCAGCACGGGAGTAAGTGGGTCTTCAGTGAGAAGAGAGTGTTGTAAATTATGAAATAATTACATTTGAAAGCTATCGAATTTAACCTCCTCAGTTTAACGAGAGAGAGAGAGAGAGAGAGAGATTACTAATGCAATTAGTTTATGATGATTTTCAAGAAGACAACATGGTAGCAAGGTCAAGAGGTTTAATTGTCTCTAGTCATAAGTCTGAAAGTTGTTGTAATCTGCAAGATATACGAGTTTATTTGCCTCACTCTGCCTAGTTAACAACTAAGCAGATTGTAAGACAGTCACGTCTCTAACAATGTGTTCAAATTTCAAAGACGAATCCCACCCATATTAGTCAGGTTTTTAGATTGTAAAACAGTAAGAAAACATCCATAGTCCAGTTTTTCACAGAAAACATAATATTGGAATGTTTTGGAATGTTTGAGTCTAAATGTGTGCTACTGGATTAATGTCTGGCCACAATGTTAAATACTGTGATAAACAATGTATATTAGACAAATAGATCTCTTTTATTTCAATAAAGCTCAATTAGGCGCAGGAGTGGCTTGCTTACCAACCACATGAAAATAACACAGAGCCCAGTCCAAGAATCTAACTCACACCCTCATGATTATGAGCCCAATGCTTTAACCTCTGAGCCATGCGCCTTCATTAGTTGCAAACAAAATTAGGATAGCTGGTTTGTGGGAACGATGTAAGCCACATGCAGAGATGCCACCTGTTAGATAAGATTCAGGAAGGAATTCAACAAGCAGGAATGTGTTTTGTGAAGTATCATTTCTTAGCACCCTTAGCTTTGTTATGGTTGTCCATGCCATAACAGAAATGCAATAGTTAAATGGTTAAACATAGTTCTAAATTCTGGATGGTGAGAGGCAGTGCAATAGCTGAAGATACATGTAAACCTGTCATTTATATATGGATCTCAATCAGAATTTCTGACCATGAATTTTTAGTTGGTTGATCAAATGATCAATCAAACTCAATAAACTACCATGTAAGTGGCTGTGTATTCCACAGACATGTTTACTCTTAATGTAATTCTCAAGTAGAAAAGCACAACACAGTGTAACAAAACTAAACCATTGAATTTTGTGTACAATCCATCTGACAAGATTCCTCATAGTTTCTGCTGATGTAATTTCACTTACAAGGCATCTGTGGTAAAAGATGTGGTAAAAGCACATGTGGTAAAAGATGCTACCTGAAGAAGCTACCAAATGGAATTGAACCCAGGACCATGGACTTCCTTGAAACATGAACTTCTTAGCCATCTGGTCATACTGCATCTACACTACACTACACACACACACACACACACATACAACAGTATTTTAATATTCAATATATTCAAGCTGGACAACCAAGTACATTAATGCAATGAACAATTTGGTTCAATACGTTCAGCAAAGCTCTGCCAGACATCCAACTATTGCTATCTCTCCTCTCTCTGTCTCTTAAGATTTACACTGTTAATGCTAACATTCAGTACAGCTAAAGCCAGTATAGCAGTTAATATATTAAATGATAGCATCCAGACATTGTGAGTGTATATAAAAAAAGGATGATGCACTTGTCTTTCTTTCTTTCTTTCTTTCTTTTTAATATTTTTTTTTTATTGCAAGTTACATCTTGTAAAGAAAATATCATTAATCAACTAAATAGTTCATGTGAATATATGTATTAAAACCGTTTAGAGGCAACTATTTAGCAGGCAATAGAAGTTGTACATACTTAAATGTAAAAGTTAAAATGAGAATAATTGCATGTGTGTACACACATGTGCATGCACCAACATGTGAGCAGCAGAGCACATGTGCATATGTGCATGATCATATGTATGCTCAAGTTTGAATGTAAGTGCATACGGTTACACACAGATACATACAGAAATGTATGAGTGCAGAATTGCATGTACACGTTTTATTGCAAGTTACTGTATGGATAAGTTGTACTTGCATCATTTCTATGTATGTGGGTGTTTGCATTTATGTGCATGCATATGTGAAGGAAACGGTATTTGAAGTTGAAGTGAAAACATTACATAAACCATATGACAATTATAACACAATAATGATATCAGAAACAATATTAAATGTGATAAAAATACAAAAATAGATCACATTTAGAGGAACACGTTTGTGTGTTGAGAAATATATAGCATTTATTATCCAAGAGAAATTGAATTTTGGCAAAATACATGGGAATTGTTGCATAGGGTGTAAAAACAAAATTATCAAATTATCTAAGAAACACTTTCTATGAATTTAATTATTTCCTCTAAATGGAATGGTTTATACCAGGGAACTGTAGAAAATACTAAATTAAATGACAACTTCCACTAGCAGTGTAACTTTTTTTTAATACATATATAATTAGAGATCTCATCAAATTAAATATATGATTAACAAATCTCAACCATAACACCCTCTCCTCAAATGAAAACAAAGACAACTGTTAAATGATAAAACTATCTTTTTTTTCCATAGAAAAGGATACATGTATGATGCTGGAAAAAGGTTCTGAAGGGTTGACAAGAATTGAAGGAACATGATAATAACGGATGTTCCATGTGAATCAAAATAGAGGATAACTTGAGCTTATACAAAGTAAATGATTCTTTTTCCATCTTGGCATAGTTTTCTTTTTCTAGTCTTTCTCATTTCACTGATTTCCAAGATACTATGTTTGTTACTTCTTGGATTCTCTCATGAGATATTCCATGTTCCTTCTTTAATAGAATTCTTGTCAGTTCCATTTACTAAGCTTCATTACAGTTTTGGTGCTCAGAATTTGGCATCTTGAGACCCTAACTTCCATTTGAACTTTCATTAGAGTCTATCATTGTTTGATCGAGTCCACCGCCATCTTCTTCCTAGAGGTTTTGCGGGTGGCTCTTTTTCGTTGTTTCTGTTCCTGTTTTATGGGGTCAGACTGCTGGTCCAGTGCCACATCTTTTCCCCTTTTCCAGGCACGATAAGATATATGAGCCAAACAAAAGAAGAAGCCTACATACTGTCATTTGACTTGCTAGAAATAACAGCCAAATCTCTCTCATATAAAACCCTACTATTAAAAACAAAACATCAAACAGCACAGACAGTATAGCCTTTATAAACAAAACAAGAAAAGAAAAAAACATCAAACAGCACAGACAGTATAGTCCTTTATAAACAAAACAAAAAAAGAAAATTCATAGTCATGTCTGGAACATCATTTATCATAGATCTGCTCAACTGAGGATGATCTGGATCTAATCAATACCAATAAATACCTACAAGACTAAAATTTCCATCAGTTCCAATGGAACTAAATAACTATCCTACAAAATAGTATCAACACATGTCGAATAAAGAACATTTTTGATATGATCTCAGTTATTGACAACCAGAGGAATATTTATGCCCAAATATCTTTGGTGAAAATAAATATCAGACATATTTTAGACTACAAGCAACAGCTGGCTTTGGAATATTGCAAGTGAAGTAATTTATTCTTCTGAGAACAGGAGTAAATGTTTTTGAAAATAACAGTGAATGTTTGACTTGAGTAGTTTCATAAAACATTTAGTCTGCTCGAGTATTTAATTTGCATAATTTACTTTACTCGAAAAGGATTATGAATACAAGGGGATTTGAGTATGATAATTGAAGTTTTTGTTTGAAATGGAAAACACACACAAAAAAAAAAAATGACAAAAATAATTATGAAGAAAAAAAGAAAATGAAAAAGAAGAAAAATCTCTTCATAGTTTGTATTTGAAAATAGAAAATGAAGAGGAATAAATGGAAATGTTGAATTGTATTAACACAGAGCCACAGTTCAAACTGAGATTCTCATCTGCAAACAGCACAAAATAAACAAATCAGACGATGTTGTTTCATATTCATTGTAGCCATACTCCTGAACTCCATGCATCACTAAATGATCTCATTTCTCTTTACTCATATTGCTACTATTCAAATATTTTCCCTTATCAGATGATTCACAACAATGCAAAATGCATAGTAACAGATTTTTCTTCCATCAATTTTCCTTATTAACAATCAACAATAAAAAAAAAAAACACACCCACCCACCCCTGCTTTAAAAAAGAAACATGGTAACCCTTGTCTTCACTTCATTCTCGCTCTGTCTCAGAGTCGAGTCAGCTATTACAAGAGTCTGCATCAACATTTAGCTCCCCTCTGTGATCAGGTCTGCTGACTTCCATGTGAATATTTAGAGGTACAATAGATTGTAGTTGTGTAAGCATGTATACTTGACTGGAAAAATTTATATGTAACAACTACAGGGCTTCTCTGGACATCAACATTTAAATTTAGGGAGTTGGGCATATGCTCCACTGGTGGGGTTTGGCAATATTTTCGTAGGGCCTGGGTAACTTCAGAGCAAAGCATAGATAAGTAAGAAATGAATTCAAATTGCAATAGCTTTAATTAAAATTTGTTTTGTACACACACACACACACACTCATACATGCGTGCCATGTACTGATTTTATCCGTTGATAGTGAGGTAGACTTTTTTGGGATGGATGGGTGAAGTGAGGTGTAGGACAAAAGAAAGTTGTAAAACAACCGTTTTAAATGAAAGATTCATATCTATTGGTAAAATCTGTTGCGAAGAAAATAAGAGCCATTTACAAGCTAATAAAGTGTTATAATAATTTCTGTCATTAACAAATGGTTAGCTTAATTACAGGAAGGCAATAGCCATTATGTATTACTTGTGTTGTCATTGCCATATCATTGGGCAAGTCTTTTATTAAACAAAGGAACTTAGAGAAGATTTAGATTCTCTTGAAGTTCGTTTTCAGAAGGAAATATATCCTTAATTACTGTTTTAAGGTGGTGAGCTAACAGAATTGTTAGCATGCCTGGCAAAATGTTTAACAATATTTTGTCGGTCTTTATGTTCTGAGTTTCAATTCCGCTGAGGTCAACTTTGCCTTTCATCATTTCAATACTGGGGTTGATGTAATTGACTAACCTCAACCCCTAAGTCTGCTGGCCTTGTGCCAAATTCTGAAACCAATTATTGTTTTAATTCATGAGGAATTATATTTTAACAAAACACTTGAATTGACAGCTGTGTCTTTACTAACAATTCCCTTATGGGTCAAAACTGTCCCTAACAGAATTTAAACCTAGTGCACTGATCAATATTAATGTTTCCATGTTGTACATTACCCCCACCCCCACCACCACCACCACAAAAGGAGAAAAGCAAAGTTGACCTTGGTGGAATTTGAACCCAGAATGTAAAGACAGACGAAATACTGCTAAGCATTTCGCCTGGTGTGCCAACGTCTCTGCCAGCTCACTGCCTTAGTGACATCAATATATGAAACATAGTCATAACTTCTAAGCGGAATCATTGCTAGAAAAAAAATATTGATCACATCATTTGCTAATTTATCCCAGTCACAATTTTTTGATTACTAATTCTTCAACTGAAACTTAAATGTTTTAACTAGTTTGTTATTGAGGTTCATTAAATGGACTTAAAAGCAGACAAACAAAACTGTCGTATTTCATTAACGGAATCAGCTTTCTTTTATTAATTATTAATTACTGTTCTCTAAACATTAGAAACAGATTCCCTGAAATAAGTCATTATAGAATATTGTAGCAAGAGAGGAAAGTTAATTATTTTTGTAAACAGTAAATAATTTCAGATTTTAAGTGCTTGAAATTTTGACATGCCTCACCAGCCTGACATTTTCCATTCTTATTGTTCCAGTAGTTTTCTGCTTCAATTCATAAAATAGAACTTTTTAATACACATGAACCAGTCAAGACAACTAAGAATGATTACCATGTTAAGGGATGTCTAAGAGAATGGCAACAACTGTCAAAACATCAATAAGTACAGATAATCAAATCTCTGAAACTAGGAAATAGTTAGATTCACAACGACGATGAGTGACTCCCAAGGAATCAAATCTACCATAAACATACTGATACAATTCTCCTTGTACATGTCTGATTCAGCTATCACCTGAGACTGTAATCATACAAACCAGGCAAACATCATGACAGATATACTTTGACAGCTACATAGCAATTCACACCAGTGACCAAAGCATGTCAGAATGTATAGGAACAGTCACAACTGTGTTTCACCTCTTATAACAAACCAAAACATGCCAGACTGTACAGACAACTGGTAAGTATAACTTGTCAGGGATGGAAGACTGAACATTTCCTCTCAGCGTTCAACATTAGATCATCTCAAAAATGACAACATGGATATTAGTTACAACTAGTATTATGATGATTGTGATGTGAAGGTGTTGATTCACAGAATACATTCATATACTGAAGAACATGAGGATTAAATTGTGTTATTAGATTTACCTACCTGGCAAAAAACTGACAACGTATATCAGTCCCAAGAAATATATATAGTCGTCAGCTAATCTTGACAAAGGGTGTGAATAACACCTACATTGCAAGAAATAGGAGCTAAAATGTTCCAATGCAGTTACAAAGTACATAACATATACCCATTATGTGCTTTGTAACAGCATTGGAGCATTTTAGCTCCTATTTCTAGCAATGTAGGTGTTATTCACACCCTTGATCAAGTTTCCTTAATGACTATAATTTTCTTTTATGGTATAACATTGCAAGCAACTGTTTTTATTAATTTATATATATATACATATATGAGAGCTGTGCGAGCCATGTACAGAGATGCTGCCAGTAAGGTGAGGGTTGGAAATGAGTACAGCAATGAATTCCGGGTAGAGGTAGGGGTCCACCAAGGTTCCGTCCTCAGCCCCCTCTTATTTATCATAATCCTCCAGGCAATCACAGAGGAGTTAAAGACAGGCTGCCCCTGGGAGCTCCTCTATGCTGATGACCTTGCCCTAATTGCGGAGTCACTATCAGAACTAGAGGAGAAGTTTCAGGTGTGGAAGCAAGGTCGAGAATTGAAGGGCCTTAGAGTCAACCTAGCTAAAACCAAAATCCTAATAAGTAGGAAGGTAGATAAAACACAAACCCCTTCAGGTAGATGGCCCTGCTCAGTATGTAGAAAAGGAGTAGGTAGTAACTCTATAAGATGTACCCGGTGCAAGCTATGGACACATAAGAGGTGCAGCAACATCAAAGGCAGGTTAACTAGCAAGTTAGTTTTTGTTTGTGGCAGATGTTCAGGTGCAATAAAGACTGTAAACAAACAGGAAACAACTTCTATCTCATTCCAGGGTGAAAAACTAGAGGTAGTCGATAGCTTCCGCTATCTGGGCGACCAAGTTAGTAGTGGGGGTGGGTGCGCTGAAAGTGTAGCTGCTAGAATAAGAATAGCCTGGGCAAAGTTTAGAGAGCTCTTACCCCTGCTGGCGACAAAGGGACTCTCACTCAGAGTAAAAGGCAGACTGTATGACGCATGCGTACGAACAGCCATGCTACATGGCAGTGAAACATGGGCTGTAACTGCTGAGGACATACGTAAGCTCGCAAGGAATGAAGCCAGTATGCTCCGTTGGATGTGTAATGTCAATGTGAATACCCGTCAGAGTGTAATTATCTTGAGAGAAAAGCTGAACATTAGAAGCATCAGTTGTGGTGTGCAAGAGAGACGATTGCGCTGGTATGGACATGTGGTGAGAATGGATGAGGATAGCTGCGTGAAAAAGTGCCACACCCTAACAGTTGAGGGAACCCGTGGAAGAGGTAGGCCCAGGAAGACCTGGGCTGAGGTGGTGAGGCAAGACCTTCGTACATTGGGCCTCACTGAGGCGATGACTACTGACCGAGACCTTTGGAAATGTGCTGTGCGTGAGAAGACCCGGCAAGCCAAGTAAGATCGTTGCCAGTGCCCCTGGACTGGCTCTTGTGCGGGTGGCACATGAGATGCACCATTTTGAGCGTGGCCGTTGCCAGTACCGTCTGACTGGCTCCCGTAGGATTTTCGAGCGAGATCGTTGCCAGTGCCCCTGGACTGGCTTGTGCGGGTGGCACATAAAAGACACCATTTCGAGCGTGGCCGTTTTCGTGCGGGTGACACGTAAAAGCACCCACTACACTCTCTGAGTGGTTGGCGTTAGGAAGGGCATCCAGCTGTAGAAACTCTGCCAAATTAGATTGGAGCCTGGTGTTGCCATCTGGTTTCACCAGCCCTCAGTCAAATCGTCCAACCCATGCTAGCATGGAAAGCAGACGTTAAACGATGATGATGATGATGATGATGATGATGACATATATATACACATATATATATATACTTGTATATACACACACATATATATAAATACACATATATACACACACACACACATATACATATATGTATATATATATACATATGCATACATATGTATACACACACACACATGTATACATATATATGTATGCATATATATATATATATATATACATATGTATGCATATATATATACATATATATGTATACATGCATAGATTGGAGCCTGGTGTTGCCATCCGGTTTCACCAGTCCTCAGTCAAATCGTTCAACCCATGCTAGCATGGAAAGCGGACGTTAAACGATGATGATGACATACATACATATATATGTATACATACATACATATATATGTATACATACATACATATATATGTATACATACATACATATATATGTATACATACATATATATATATATATATATATATGCATGCATTTTAAAGCCTACTATAACATACAATAAAACAAATTTGCTTCCCAACCACATGGTTCTGGATTCAGTCCCACTGTGCAGCACCTTGAGCAAGTATTTTTCACTATAGCCTTGAGCTAACCAAGACTCTGCAAGTGAATTCAGCAGACAGAAGCAGAAAGAAACTTCTCATATACACACACACTGAACATTAAACTGAACAACTGCTCAATACTTTTTAGTAGAGTATATATTTAGTAATGCTGATAGTGACTCTGATGTCACTAGTAACCTTTTCTCTGCAAAAATTCACAAGTATATACAATGATTTCACTTAGGTATAGTGATACTAATAACCAGTTTTTAGAAACTAAATTTACTTATGCTTTACAGTAAAGCATTAAGCAAGTACAGAGCAGAATATCAATTAATGAACAGCAAAAGAACAGGAGTAATGTAATCACTTTCATTAACTTACAGTTATTTCTGCTATGCTGTGCATTGAAAACTGAGTGCTTGTGCAACATCTTATTGCTTCCTCAGAACCAGAAGTTATAGGATGTTGCACAAGCATTCAGCTCTAAGTGCAGTTTTGTACTGCAGAAACAGCTGTAAGATAATGAAGTTAATTACATAACTCTTATGTAATTAATTATGTCATTAATTGCTATATAAACTTACATTAATCCTGAATTTTCATATTAATGTGAGAAAGTGACAGAAAATATTAAGATTTCATTCCCCCCATCTCCAATTTTAAAGCTCACTTCACGTGACTGGTCACCCAATAAACTACCCTCTGTGCAACACAATTTTTTCAAGATACCTTTTTACGCCCCATTTCTTGTGTTTGCAACAGAGAGAGAGAGAGAGAGAGGAAGCTTTCTTTACTAATGAGTACTAACAGTGACAAATAAGAACATTTACAATTTTTGGTTGTCTCTCACGGACACATTCAATTAATTTTAATTATTTAATAATATCATTTATAAATAAGGTTAACAGTCAATAAATGCTTGTGTTGTATGATGTTGTGTGACAGAGTTGTAGGTGTATGTTAGCATCTCATACAGTGTGTTTGTGCCATACAACTGTATGTACATGTATGCACGTGAGTGTCATACAGGTGTACAGTTGAGTGACAGTGTAGAGAGGTTCTCAGTCTGATAGATCAAACTGGTAGCTATTTCTTCCTTCTCTCTCTCCACCCTGTTCATACCAGAGAGATACCTGACCTGATCGTTATATCTGCTATTCTTTTAGTACCTCACTGTATTTTCAGCGGTTTCATCTCATGTTAGATGTTGGCAGACAAATTCATTTTGATGCAGAGAAGGCTGCTGGTGGTGGTGGTGTTGGGGAAGATAAATCTTGTTGATATATAGGTTCGTTTCCACTAAATGATTGACATTTTAAGGTAGGCAGCTGCACAAGTGTGCAAAGAGAGCTAGCAGGGTGCAGCTTAGAATTTATAATAGTCTGCTGAAATGAAATGCTTCAAATGTTACTCTTCTGTTCATGTTATAGCAGATTACAAGTTGTCATCTGAATAATCTAAAGTTTCTAAAGACATTCATAGTAAAGCCATTTGCAATAACTAAGAAAGAGCTCAGCTAGCTAAACTAATGAGCATTAACAGTGACAACAAGAACATTTAGAACTTTACACTGCTTTGCAGTATTATCGTTATTACTAGCTGACCCCCGTACTGTTAAAAAGAACAGTTAATTGTAGTATTTTATATTTGAAAAGGGTACAGAAAAGTGAAAAAAAAAAAATCAAACAGTGCTTCAACTCTGTGTGTGTGCATATGTATACATTTATATGTATGCACTGCTTACCTTGATATGAGATCACCATGTTGTGATGCATGTGCCTGGTGTACCCTTATCAGACAGGTAGTCGTGATGGGCAAACTGGGTTTCATACATTTTACTCCAGCGTCCCTTTTGATGGCATGCACTACGCTCTCACTCAATAATAATAATAATAATAATAATAATAATAATAATAATAATGATAAAAATTAGAAAAAAAACTGAAAATAGAAGGACCTAGCCAGAGTGATGATGTGATTGCAGAAGACTAAAACAACAATTATTCCTGTGATAATTGGTGTACTTGGTACAATACCCAGTCTTCTACCTAAGAGAGTGTATGCTATTGGAGTTAAGACACACGTTGTTGACCTGCAGAAAAATGCAATCCTGTATTATGTAAGAGATTTGAGGAGACTTGTTGTTACCAAATCTAAAGACAGCATCCCTGTTCACTAATATAACATATAACAACAACAAGTCATACATTCAAAGCTAAATTTAAGTGTTAGTGACATCACTTATAAAGCAGAACATCCAATAAATTAATGTGTGCATCATAATAAGGTAGTTATGGGTGTGTGCTCGCACATGTGTGTGTGTGCAGTAGTGTGTGCACATGGATGTACAGTTATGTATTCTTGCATCACAAAGTGGTATAAGTGTGTTCTATTATCACAGAATAATTTCTTTGTCTACTTTCGATGCTTGAGAATATTAGTGATAGTAGTAGATTGTATTTAATCTGTGGAACCACTATTCCAAAGAATCTCATTCGAAAATGAGAAGCACTAGTAAATAAATCTGATATTAAAATCATTATGCGCACAAGGAAATTGCTTCTAGATTTTGATAAGTTAATCAGGATTTTTAAAAATGGAAACAAACAGTTTAATTTCTTCATAGTGTTTCACAAAGGGGTTGAAGTATGTGGAGCTATTGGAATTTATAAGACATCTCCTTTATATAAAATTTTCTATCTTGCAAGGGGTTTTAATAGAGATGATGGTTACATATTCTCACACAAGGTGAATAATTGGAATCTAGATTGTTTTACAACACATTAGTAAAGTTATTTAGAATAACAGACTTCAGTATCATAGTTAATATAAAATGTAGCCTAAAAGATTTATTGGACATTATTTTGGAAATGAATAAACTCTAGAAGACCCGGCAAGCCAAGTGAGACCATAACCATGGCCTATGCCAGTGTTGCATAACCGGCCCATTTATGAGTAAACTTCAATCATTGAGTAGCATACTGTGCTTGAGGACACCTGCTGAGTCAAGTGAAACCATTGTCATCACCAACACCAGTGCCACCTGACTAGCTCCCGTGCTGGTGACACATAAAAAGCTCCATTTGAGTATGGTTGATGCCATGATCACCTGACTGGCCCCAGTCCAAGTGGTATGTAAAAAGCACCTACTACACTCTTGGAGTGGTTGGCATTAAAAAGGACATCCAGCTGTAGAAACCTTGCCAGATCAGATTGGAGTCTGGTACAGCCTCCTGGCGTGCGAGTCCTCAGTCAAACTGTCCAACCCATGTCAGCATGGAAAGCGGATGATGATGGTGTTGAAGGATACAAACGATTCCCTTGTTATTCTAATAAATTTAGTGCACAATATAGGTAAAGGGATATCCTCCTTTTCTTCAGAGGTATCTCCATTTAATATTGCTTTTCATTATAATAATGAGTAACTATAGTTACAAATCTTTTATCATCATCATCATCGGTATTTTATCATCCACTTTTCCATGGTTTCATGGGTCAGACGGAGTTTATTGAGGCAGATTTTCTACAGTCAGATATCCTTCCCGCTGCCAACCCTCACCTGTTCCCAAGCAACACAATATTTCTGCATGGTCAGATATGTTTTCCCGGAAGATTGGAAACAAACAGTACCACTTGTATGGTGGTGATACTCATTTACGATTATCACACTACATCAAGACAAAGAGATAGCTAAGTATAAAAATAAAATATTACATGATATTTAGTTTAAAAGTTTGTACTCGAATCACTAAAAACTTTACAGGACTGAAGCACATGTGCTGCCAAGAACAATTAGTGTTTAAATTCTTATATTCATGGCAATAAAGTGTTTTCTTCTAGCGTTCTGTGTTTTTTACAGACTTTCAATGTCTTCGTTTAGAGTGTATTTGTACAACATAATTTTTTATTACAAGTTATATGTATAGTGAGATTTAATTACAGATGAAGACAACATGGAATTACATTTGCAATTCATCTGTGTGTGGCTTGAATCGTTCACACCATTGTAATTGATAAAGAATTGCCTTCAATGCTTGCATCAGCATTAACTTTTCAAAAGATTTATTTCTGGTTGAATTTGAATTCTCATACATACACTCATGAACATATACTTAAACATCAACTTACACACACACACACACACAAATCTGTACATATGCATAACAAATCTATGCATGCACAAACAAACAGACACATATGGCTATTTTTGGCTATTTTCAGAGTAAATGAATATCTTTTATCTTTTACATGTTTCATTCAATAGACTGTGGCCATGCGGGGGCATCACCATGAAGAATTCTTAATCAAATGAGTTGAACTGAGTACTTTTGCTGAACTGTTAGGTTAGAGGAACGTAAACACACCAACACCTGTTGTCAAGCAGTGGCAGGGGACAAACAGATACAAAGATACACATACATAGTTACACACACACAAACAGGCTTCTTTCAGTTTTGAAATCTACTCACAAAACTTTGGTCAGCCTGAGGTTGTAGTAGAAGACACTTGCCCAAAGTGCCATGCAGTGGGACTGAACCTGGAACCATGTGGTTACGAAGCAAGCTTCTTACCACAGAGCCATGCCTATGTCTATTTAAAAAATATTTTCATCATAGATTATTGAACAAATATAGAAAACTGATATCTGTAGCTCTAGCATAGTATATGACTATAATTAATTTTAACATAGTATATTGACCACAGTTACAGATTTAGTTTTGCTAAAGCCAATAAAAATAAATTTAAAAAGGAAATGAAATATTTATCACAAAATTGCTATAAAATTGCAAATTTGTGATAAATACTTTCTAGAAAATTGGCTTAGTGCCATAAAAAAAAATTGTTCAACAAATACATGTTCTCATAAATTTGACTATCATCTTAAAAGTAGGCAAAACTTCATTTACATTGAAACTGTTTTATTACAAATTCCTTTTAAACCTCTCACCACTCTGCTTCAGCAAAACAATATTAAGACATTACACTATATCAGCACCAAAAATCAGACACACTTTCTGCTGCATGTATCTATTTAGTTTTTAATCAATTTATACTTCAAAGTTCTCTCCCCTTTGCTCTTATTGAGAAGACTAGTCATTAACATTAACATTAATGACTTTATTCTCATTGCAAGTGTATAATTTCAGTTGATTAAACATTTGTTTAGATTCACTACATTAAGAATGCTGACCCATGCTTAACTGTATAATTATACAGGTTAAATCAATGAAGACCTCACTCTACCTGGTTGATATAGAAGAAATAGCAACCAATATCTGCGAAATCATAGCTCACTGTCTTTAAAAAAAGGGACTCATTGCATACGATGGTCCTAGTTACATTACATCTAAAATGAAGGTGAGATGGTCACAACTGGAATGCTTTTGATCATAAGTCTACTTAACCAAAGGTAAGCACCAGCAACAACAATGCACATGATTATGTTGTAATTGCATAAGTCATTAATCATCTACAGAAAATTTACTTTAATGAATATTAAACAATATGTAAAAGTATTAACTTTGTAAAATAATCAACTTTAAATTGTTAGGAATCTACAGGAAGAGATATTTGATCCGTGTTTGGATCTTTTTCTATTTTATGTTAAATCTATTTTATGATGCGGGTTTTCCAAATATGGCATAGTTACAAGTATTCGCAACCTAATGAAAAATTATCTGGCTTTCGACCAACAGTTATTCTTTAATCAGTAAACACAGGCCAAGTCTATCAGAAAGCTAGCCTAATATATTAAAAGTCAACATGATCAAAACACCACTGGAAATGTATGGGAGTTAACTTGATAAGAATTATAGCCTGGTGTTCGATGATGTCTTGGAATTGAATGCTGCAATGTAAATCATAAACTGGCAACACATTAGTAGGCTTTCAGCCAACAAAGCATCAAGAGATTTTTCTAGAAACACACAAACACACACCTCTTATATCTGAGAGTTGGCTAGACATTCTACTCAGTAGCATAAACTTTTATTCTCAAGCAGACGAGATTGGTGACATGATTCATCAGTAAATGGCTTTTTATACTTTATAACATCAAATACTGTATGGCATTAGTGGTTTCATCAACCATTTTTCTCAATATATATAAATGCAAAGCTATTCTAGTTTCTATAAACTACAGCTAAATATAAATAAATAGGTTTGTATAAAACCTTTCAGTAAAGCAAATTACAATAATTTAATGATAACTAAGATGTAAGGAAGAAGATTTTCGACCATAAATACGATTAGACATGAACTTACTGATAAATTGTCTTTTCCCCCCTCACAGATTAAGAAAACAGTTTCAACAGGAGAAATATATTAAAAGATCTACCCTGGAGACAGAGTCATGTTATTTTTTGAATTAAACATTCAAAGCTTTCTATAGTATAATTTCTAATCCCAAGATAGAACTACCAAAAATGGAGAGTATATTTAGGATAAATTTAAACGAGAGCATTTTAAAATTAATGTCAGAAAAGTATTTGTTGTTGAAGTTATCAATTTGATTTATAAATACACAGAAAATTATTTATAAAAAAAAAAGTTATTTTCTTTCAAAATAAAAAGAAAAGAAATCTAGAGATGAAAATACAGAAAACTGAAAGACCAGTTGCAGATGCAGAACAGAAGTAGTTGACCATGTGACACAGGGCCGGCCTTAAGCCAACTGGACCGACTGCTCCCAATCAGGCTCCACACCCAAGGGGGCACCACGCTCAAGGAAGCCACATCCTATACTGCGAAATTTCATGAAGGTGGTCTCCCTGAAGTTTAAAAAAAATCTACATAAAAATGCTCCTTAATAAAAGAACATACCTTTTACACTTTAGCGATACAAGATACCAAAAGATAAAACCATTCATCCAAAATTGCTTGGGTCAGCCTTGCTGGTATTTTTAGTGTATGTATGCATGTATGTATGTGCATATCTGGGAGTGTTTATGGGTATGTTTGGGTAAAATATTTGTGTGTGTGAGAGTATGTATGTGGCTGTTTAAGTGTATGGTGAACTGAATGTATATATGTGTGCATATGTTTGTGTGTGAGTTGCTATATACTTTGTATATGCTTAATTTTGGGGAAACTTTTTTATTTCAATACAATGTATTTTATGTGTGTGTGCATATTAAAGAAAGCAAAGAAATAAAACAAAAATGACGAAAACAAAAGACTGAATGTGTGTGTAAAAGAATTCAGTGCTCAGTATTTTGGCCAAGGGAATTTCTGTCAAAGAGACATGGTTAAACAAAGGTCAAAAGTTCAATTATTTTTCATAGTGGTTTCCCTTGGCTGAAGTCTTTGTATTTGTGTGAATGTACACCTATGTATGCTTATGCTAATATGTGTATGATCATACGTATATGCATTTTTTAGTGTGTGATGAATTGTATACACACACGCGCGCACATGTGTGTGCAGTGAGAGAAGGAGAGATGGGGGAGGTGAGATAAAATTTCTTGACTTTTTGTTCAAAAGAGAAAATCTCTTAGCAGTGACATCCATTCAGGTTTTTGGACAAGCACAAGCACACAGTGGTACACACACACACACACACACACACACAAGACTATAGTAGAAGACATTTGGTGTAACACAGTGGTGCTAAACCCAGAACCATATAGCTAAGAAACAGGCTTCTTGTCCGCAGACAGGACTGTGTTTTCTACAACAGAGGTTATAGAAAAAAATGTAAGGTAAGTTCAATTATTTTTCATAGTGGTTTCCCTTGGCTGAAGCCTTTGTATTTGTGTGAATGTACACCTATGTATGCTTATGCTAATATGTGTATGATCATACGTATATGCATTTTTTAGTGTGTGATGAATTGTATACACACACGCGCGCACATGTGTGTGCAGTGAGAGAAGGAGAGATGGGGGAGCTGTAGAAACTCTGACAGATCAGATTGGAGCCTGGTGCAGCCATCTGGTTTGCCAGTCCTCAGTCAAATCGTCCAACACATGCCAACATGGAAAGCAGATGAAAAATTCAAATTATTAATTTACTTTTTATGTCTATCTCTTTTAGCGTAACATCATGCTAGTAGTAGTAGTAGTAGTAGTAGTAGTAGTAGAAGCAGCAATTATAATTCTAATAGCAGAATTATGTTTGAACTATTTCATAGTTTTTTTGTTTTTTTTTTTCAGTAGCAATTATTATAAAATTTTAATGAAACATGATTCTGTTATTGGATCATCATCATCATTATTATTATTATTGATATTGTCCTCAATGTCCTGGGTCTGAGTGGCCAATAAAAGAAATCAATTCTTCTTCTTCCTCCTCTTCTTCTATTGTTATTATTATCATTATTGAAGGTGAGCTGGCAAACTTGAACATTGGAAAAAAAAGTTACAAATCCCCACCCCATCACACCACAATTTTATGTTTAGAGTTCAAATCTCACTAAGGTCAGCTTTGCCTTTCATCCTTTTGGAGGGTTGATAAAAAAAAAACACCAAGTCAGGCACTAGAGTCAATATTAATGACTAATGTTCTCTCTCTCAAAAATTGCTGGCTCTGTGCTCAATTCAAAACCATTATTATTATTATTATTACTATTATAACTACTGCTATGAAATAAATTGAAATTGATTCTGCCTCTTAGAGCAAAATGCTTGGAGGAATAAAAAAGATGCCATCCTTTGATGACAACAGTGGATTCATAAATGTGCCCAGCATGGTCAAACTTGAAGGTGATAAGCCAGACAAAGGACACGAATACCTGAGTGTATACCTCACTCACTACATAGTTCTCTTTAGTAAGTTTAAACTGCAACCAGAACTAAGGGAAAAGGATTTTTAAAAAACAGAAGAGAGACATATGCGTTCAAATATCAAACAGTAGCAGCAGCAGCAGTTTCAAATGTTACAATATCTAAATATTGTACAAAGCCCACTTATGTGTACTTTTCCTTCATTGGGCACTAAACTCTGCTTGCGATGACCTGTTGAGGAAATCGAAATCAAAATCAAATTCGATGACAGCACCACATGACTGGCATCTGTGCGAGTAGAGTGCTAAGAGCATCATCCAAGTGTGATCCTTGCTAGAGCAGCTGACTAGCTCTCATGCCGGTGGCACGTAAGAAGCATCATTCAAGCGTGATCATTACAGTGTTACCTTACTGGCACTTGTGCTGGTGGCACGTAAAAAAAAAAATATTCGAGCAAGGTTGTTGCCAGTGCAGGTGGCAGGTAAAAAACACCATTTGAGTCTGGCCATTGCCAGTACCGCCTGACTGGCCCTCATGTCGGTGGCACGTAAAAGCACCCACTACATTATCGGAGTGGTTGGCATTAGGAAGGGCATCCAGCTGTAGAAACTCTGACAGATCAGATTGGAGCCTGGTGCAGCCATCTGGTTTGCCAGTCCTCAGTCAAATCGTCCAACACATGCCAACATGGAAAGCAGATGTTAAACAGTGATGATGATGTTCACTTTAGTAACAGGCTTTAAACACAGGCGCAGGAGTGGTTGCGCAGTAAGTAGCTTGCTTACCAACCACATGGTTCCAGGTTCAGTCCCACTGTGTGGCGAGTGTCTTCTACTATAGCCTCAGGCCGACCAAAGCCTTGTGAGGGGATTTGGTAGATGGAAACTGAAAGAAACCCGTCATATGTGTGTGTATACATGTATGTATGTGTGTGTATGAGTTTGTGTTTGTCCCCCCAACATCACTTGACAACTGATACTGGTGTGTTTAGGTCCCCGTAACTTAGCAGTTCGGCAAAAGGGGCCGATAGAATAAGTGCTAGGCTTACAAAGAATAAGTCCTGGGGTCGATTTGCTCGACTAAAGGTGGCGCTCCAGCATGGCCGCAGTCAAATGACTGAAACAAGTAAAAGAATAAAAGAATACATGGCCAAGAAATCAACTAAATATTCCCGTTTGTACATTCAGAAAGACTCAGAATCCTATTAGCTAATGATTAATAATGCTACCACCTATCCATCCCCATATAATTATTTTATAGTTAGCTGCCTTAATAATGTCAAACACTACAAGCATTGAAAAAGTTTTCATACAGTTAACACCTAAAACAAATTTATTCTCTGAATATTTCTACTTTTCTATACCTACAAGTATAAATTATTGTACGGATCACTTGTCACTATTTTGACAAGTGCAGTGAAATATATACTTCATTGAACAGGTACAATAATGCTAGAACATATTCAGAGTTGTCTCCCATACTTGTCCAAAGGCTTAGAATTGATATTAGCCAATAACTAATGTTTTCTAATTAGCTTTTTGAGGCTCTCTGCATTAAGAATGGTCTCTAATTTTGGCACAAGGCTAGCAATTTTGAGGGGAGGAGGTCAGTGGATATCATCGACCCCAATACTTGGCCGGTACTTTATTTTATGTATTCTAAAAGGATGAAAGGCACAATTGACTTAAGCAGAATTTGAACTCAGAATGTAACAAACTGGGAGAAATGCAGCTATGCAATTCATCCAAAAGGCTAATGATTCCACCAGTTGGTTGCCCTTCTCACTATTGTAGCTATGGACCATGTAAGCTACACCTGGACATATAGATATGAGTGAGAAGAAGAAGAAAAATTATAACAAACTAGAACCTTTAGGGAACGGTTTGTTTAAAAGGGTGAATAGCAAATGAGAAGAACTAAAAAAGAAATAAATATGAAGAATGAAAAGAAATAATGGTGGAAACAGATAAAAACAAAATTGATCAGAGAAGCTGAGAAAGAAGAAAAAAGAGAATTGAGAGAACAAAAGAGAAGTTGATCATAATGTCTTTTAAAAAATGGTAAATGTGATGAATTAGAAAACCAAGTTTAAAATAGGTGTAAATTATATGTGCGGATATTGAATATTTCTTTCACTAGAATATTTCTTTTTATAGTCATAATCACACGCTGACTATAATAAAAGTAGAAACTTTAACCATATAAAGTGAGAATATAATCTAATTGTAAAGTAGCTGCCAAAAGTAGATTGACAGAAATCTTATAAAATATTTTTCATTCTCCAGTTTTGATAATGTATAATGTATAAAACAGATTGGCAGTATTCGTTGCTGCAGTAAGCAAAAATTCCCAAGATATTGTTCTTTCTTATCTTTAATAATTCAGGATTATATTTGCTTTCAAGAAATGCCTTTGCTGTAATAAATCAATATCTGATCCTAAAAAGAACAAAAGGAAAAAAAAAAAAAAATCTATCGTTGTTACTTATGTTGATTTTTTATAACATTTTAGCTAATTATTTTATCCATGATCCTAGTAACAAGATTTGATAAAAGCATCACCTCATGAAATCTTAAAGTACCTGAAAATGATCTGCTTTCACGCTAATACAGATTTTGCATTCCATTAATCTTTTGGTAAAGCTACACACACACATCTTTTAAGGAGAGTTATTTTTGTATCTATCAACCCTATCAAAAATATATTCATTTAACTATTACATAACTCACAAAGGTATACTTCTTCCACTCCATTTTATGTTCACACCTGAAATCAAACTCCAAAGAAATCAACTAAATTATCTCATACAACTTTAGAACTTGACTCAATCACTCTTATCCTCACCTCGAAGACAAAAAATTCCTGTAACTAGCTACAACACCTGTTCATCCTTTCAGTTTTATCATCAGGTGATTTCGTTAAAAATTACGATAATTTTCAGAGCAAAATTAGCAAAGAAACTCTTTGAAAATTTAGATAACATCTACACTTTTTCTTAGGGACTTTTTCTTTGGTAAATTTATCAAGTGCAATGCAAGAAAATCCAATATAGGAAAAAAGCTATCTGCATCGAGCTCCTTTTCAATCAGCATGCATTATCCATTTAAATTACATGCACATACCTTTGCAATTCTTTCTCTCATGCACACATCTGCCAATATCTGATATTGCTTTTTCAGCTTATTAATACTCAGTCATTCATGCAAGGTAGCATTAATGTCTGATTATGCACAGCATGATCCTCTTTAGTTATTACAGAACTTCTGCATTACTACTTCAATACAACAATTCCTAAACATGCTTTATTCAAACAGTCCTTTGTTTGGATAAAGAATCTCTCAGTTCCCCCATCGTAGGCATGTGTTTTCTGTTATAGCTTCAGGCTGACCAAAGCATTGTGAGTGGGTTTGAGAGACAGAAAATGAAGGAAGTGTGTGTGTGTGTGTGTGTGTGTGTGTGTGTGTGTGTGTGTGTGTGTGTGTGTGTGTGTGTGTGTGTGTGAGCATTGCATCCTTGTGATAATTATAAATGAATGTCACAAGCAGTGTTCCTTGTTGCTTGTCTTCGGTAAAAACATTCTAGTCATAGGGAAATATTACCTTGCTTGGAAATGGAAACAGGTGAGAGTTGGTGACAGGAAGGGTATCCGGTTGTAGAAAATCTAACGTCAGTGAATTCTGCCTACTCATGCAAGCACGGAAAAGTGATATTAAACCAATGGAAATGATGATGAGGATGATATATATGGAGAAATGGTCTGGGACCTTAAACTGTGATGTCTGTCCTTGAATGTTGGAAAGAAGTTAGAACTTAATACTGCATAGCTGATGCAAATATTCTTCAGAAATAGAGTAAAATCTCTTGTGGACTAACAGCTGCACTGGAATACACTATAGCAAACAGGTTGATATTAATCAGGACTAGTAGGGAGAAAATTATAAGTTTGGGATATTTGGGATTAGAATTAGAGGAATAGATGATGTTTCTGCAAATTTCGTGTCTTTTGGAAATGAACAGCTTTATTTCCAAACAAACAATTGATTGGTTGAAGCAGGTATTAGAAGTGTCTTTTGCTTTTAAGTTAGAGAGTGGCTGAAAATGCAGTGGGTGTGGCAAATAAATAAATAAAAAATGACATGGGAGGAAACATTTGGAATAAAGTTCAAAACCAAGGGCAACTTAGAATGCAAAAAAAAAAAAAAAAAATTGGGTGGAATAACAATATATGGCTGACTCATTCAACCTATGACATGGAGAAGAAGAAAATAATCTGTGGAACTAATGATGATGATGATGATGGCAATAATGAAAATTATGATAATAATGATGCTGATGCTACTGCTGAACAGTGATTACTAATTTACTGTTTATCAAACTTTTAAACAAATAATAATAAAAAAAAGATAGAGGAGAAAAAAAACCTAAAAGCTAAAATCAACAAACTTCAAAGTAAAATTCAACTTGTCAAGAATGACCTCATCTCTCTAAGCAACCACTGATAATTAGAAGGCAGACATTTGAATGTGTATCAAACAAGAAATCTCATATTTCAGTTGAAATAGGCAGCCAGCCACCCACCATCAGTTACTAATTACTGTAGTTCAGTACATCTCTTACATTTTACCTACCTCACTCTACAGAATTAAATTTCTATCTTCTTTCAATTCTTTCTAAATGTCATTATGGAAGATATTTGAGTTGATAACAAACATTTCAGTGTTAATGGCAGAGATAACACACATTCGTAGTTGTTTGTTTCTACATCCATATCAAGTGAGGACATGGAATGTAAACACACATGTAACAAGCTTCCGTGCAGCCTCCATCTACCATTTTCACACACAAGGCATTAATTGATATGATGCTACAATGGAAAACACTTACCCAAGGTGTCCTGTAGCGAGACAGAACTCAAGACCACATGCTAAAAAAAGTACCCTAACATTTACACATCCCACGAATAATCTGTCTCCCAGCCTTTGCACCCCATCTGCATTCACTATCACAGCTCATGCTAATGTATCACTCAGAGAGAGAGAGAGAGAGAGAGAGAGAGAGAGAGAGAGAGAGAGAGAGAGAGAAAGAGAGAGAGAGAGTGTGTGTGTGAGAGAGAGAGGGAGAAAATCCCATCCCCTTGTTGTTAGCAGAGGTAATAACTCCTTGTCTTTTTACCCCCTTACACTCATTCTGAGCCATTAAGATTTCAGTAACATTTCATCCACCAATGCTGACAAGGTCACCAAGGTAACAGAAGCTATAAACTATTTCTATAGTGCTTTTGGAGCATTGCAAGCAATTCACATAACCAATGCTCTGAGGGGTTCACTACTACTGTGTATTTATTTCAAGTGAAATTTTCATTCACTATCAGCCTGCTTTGATCCATTACACCTCTTGTCATAATATACAGTACAATATGGAATTTCTACTTACTCTCTTTCCATTCACTAATGCCATCAGAATCCTGTCTTCTTTCTTGTTGACTAAAACTTTTTGCCAAGTTTACTCTGAGAAATCTTGCTTTTAGGTTTTGTTACTATGTCTGGAATTTTTTCCCTCTAAATCTTCCACAGACTTTGTTATAAGAACTAGATCAGGGGTGGGGAAATCCCTACCCGCAAGTGCAATTGTGCCCGCAGGCTGATATACTTGTATGTACAAAATATAGTAAATTCTTCAATTATAAAAATTTAAACAATACCCCTAGGCCTATTTGTGACATAGCTTGCATTTCTACTACAAGTGAAAGCAGTCAGACTTGAACAGGAATCGTCCAGTAATTGTCATTTGAATGGAAATTTTGTTTTCACTATAGAACACATATTACTAGGTTTGTACCACCACCTTGAGATCCAACTACACTCTAACTGAGAAAACTAAAAACGTATTGAATGTATCAAAATAATTTTTATATGAAATGAAAGCTGAAGGATTGCAGAAGATACAATGTAAAACTTATTGATATCCATCTCTGCCCTCGGACCTTTTTCTTTGGAAATTTTTGCCCACCCCACTCCTGAACTAGATCATCAGTTTATAAGAGCTCCCACAAGCAACTAGTCCTAAACTCCACTATTATGGTCTGCAGGATTATAATAAATAAGAAGCGACTGAGAACTAAGCCCTGGTGAATACCTATTTGCACTTCATGTATCTCTGTACATGGCTTGCACCACTCTCACCAGTTATTCTTTAACTGTTTTCTTAGTGACCACCAGGCTATAAGATAGTGTTACTCTGCCAAAAACTTTTATGAACTTCTCTTGTAACCTCATTATGAAGAGAGCATCAGTGGTACTCTGACACGAGACAAATCTGAATTTCATCTGATCTCAGTTGGTTCTCTCTTTAATCAATTGTGCAATTTAGTTCCCTCTCTCAGCTGCCAAAAGATATTTTTTTGCTATTCCAGTAACAAGTGTCTAAATCACCAAGAATTTGCTTAACTTTGTATACAATAATTAAAAGAAAAAAAATTTTTTTTTAAGTGAAGGCACTACAGAAGAGAAGGAATTTAATCAGGCTGAATAAAAGAAAATATGAAAGACAAATTAATTGCCTTGCATTCAAATACCATCTATTTGCATCCAACTTGAAAATATCTACCTACATATTCATATAATTACAATAAATATGAATTGTGAATATTATTTAACTGCACTGCTGTTATGAAGCTGTCTTTACAGAAAGGTGGATGAAGCGCTATAATTTTCTCTACATTTAGGAATCAGGCAAACTACTACTTTATAATGCAACCAGGAAATGTTAAAGAGCTTCTAGTAAATGATAAGAATACTCTATGGGCAAACAGATCCAAGTACTTCTCCTTTACAAGATATTGTTTGGTCTAGTTATGTTAATCAAATATTCAAATTGTGTTAATACGCATACTATTCGAACACGGGTATAGTTCAAGATACGTTTCAATTCCTCTCAAAGAAAGTACAGAAGCAACTAATTTGGAATTTTGCTTTGAAAGTCAAGATAAACATAATGACCAACACGATCTGATTACAGATAATGATAGACTCAAGAAACACATCCTTGAGTCTATCATTACATATAAATAAAACAATACATAGCCTATTGTGAATTTTTAAAAAGACTTCTGCCGATTCAAGAGAAAACACTAACAAGCTTTAATAGCTTAATAGAAGGGGGCAATATATGTCAGAGTCTGATTATCTAAATTATAGTCTCAAGTAACAAGCAGTAGCTTTTACAAGTTTGGCCAGCACAAAATTGATCATTTTCCAACTAAAATATATTTAATACTGGAGCAAAAGGATTTTCCTCCTTTTTACAGCATAGCAAAATATATTTAATCTGAGTCGAGATTGCAAGTAAGAGCGATTACTTCACTTCAACATGGACTGTTCCCTTTTCTAGGTCATTTCTGTGGCTTTGTTAATTAGAAATAGAATAGCCCCTTATCTTACACCCCAAGTTCAACAAACAATCCCTATATAAAGTTCAATGTTTTTAATAACATTGCAATATGTTGTGCATGACTTGGGGGTTATTCTTGCAAGTAAAGATAAGAATATAAACAAATTCTTTATTCTTAGAAATACATGTCACAAGTTGATTTAGCATCAGATTTATTAGATAACATAGAAAACAGCCAAACAATATATTTTTTTAAAGAATTATTTCATGATATTATTGTAGACAGGCTATAAGAAACTTTTATTTCAGTGAAACTAAAAATAACTTGATTTTCCAGTGAATTCAGAAAATTTGAATTCTTACTTTAATAGTTGTTTGTAGATATATGAAATATATACAAATTGAGACAACTATGTAGTAAGTATTAATTATCGTAAAAACTTCTGAATAATTATTTTCTTGAAATATTACTCTGAAATAGTTAAAATTGTAGTATCTTACCTTTGGAGCTTTGCGCCCACCAGATTCACCGCTGCAATTGAAAAGAAAGAAAAAAGTAATAAATAATTTGTTTTTCAAAGGAAATATTAGTATTAAAACTGAAAAACTAGGTACTGCATGGAAAAGAAAACTAATCTAGTTATTCTTAACAATTAGATTTAATATTAAACAAAAATGTTATTAATTATATTTTTGGAACAGTAAAAACATTTATTTAAAGATAATTTTGTAAAAGTCAAGCAGTAAGATTACAAAAGGCGATTATGTTTGGGGGGGGGGGGGGTCGTTTATATTTGCAATAAATCAACTGTTCTGAATCTAAGTTTCTGTTCTAAGTTGCAGTGATTCATTCTAGTAAAGCCTAAAGAAGTCTAAGCTACTATGTATCAAATGGGTTCTCAAATATGTATAGGCATATCAGAGACCAAAATGAACAAACTATAGCTGTACTGGTACAGATAAAAATAATTTCTAAACAGCCTTCATATACCTTGTTTTATCTAAACACTTAACCTTCCCCACCCCCTCTCTCAGCAAATATAATCTTGAATGCTTATTGGCTTTTATGGTCACTGATCTCTTCAATCTACCAGGACAAAATGGCTGCCATTAATGAATAAAGCAATACATTCCTAGGTAACATTTTGATTTTGTACGACTGAAAGAAATTTAAACATTAGAAAGCCTAGCTGCAAGAGAAATATAAGAATGTAAACACATTCTTTGAATGTTTTTGTTGTACTTTCACAGTATTCATTCTCTGCTCTTCATTTCCCCCCTACTTCTGTCGTATCCTGCAGCATCTCCTTGCCCTTCACCCCTATTTCCTTTTCTCTCACTGCCCTTTCCTCCACACACCTTCTCTGCCTCTTCAACAGTCCTTCTCCTGTTTCCTTTGCTGACTTAACCACACAATTCTGCACACCTTTCTTTTCTTCCATGGCCCTCTCTTCAGATTCCTCTCTACTCTAGTCTATTCTTTCTTTCCTTTTCCCTTTTCCTCATACAACTTATAATATTGGATAATCCCAGTATTTCCTTACTCATCACAATGTTGAATAACCCTTACACCTCCTACCCAATCACCTTTCAAATCTATGCCTCCTTTTTTTCTCAATGACTCCTGTCACTAATCCCTTTTCTCTCCTCTGTTCCCTGCCATACTTCCCTATTCTTTCCTTTTACTTAAACTCCCTAATCTCTCCACCTAGAATCATCGCCCACTTTCTATTCTATTCTCTCTTACTTATAGGGGTCACTTTAGGCCCTTAGTCATGTAAGTTACAGAATGATTCTCACTATTGCTGGTGCCACAAAAAAATATCTAAAAAACTACCCAGTACACTCTATAAAGTGGCTGACGTTAAAAAGGGCATCCAGCCTGAGAAAACATGGTGAAGTGGAAGTTAGCGCATGGCAGAGATCTCCAATACAGACCTCCAGATGTTGTCAAACTGTCCAACCGAGGCCAGTATGGAAGCTGGACTTTAAATGATCTTGATGATGATGAAAAGCATTTCTTTCACACAGCATTCTGATATTTAAATTGATTTCAATCCTGATTCACACCATGTTGTGCATAAAATGTTTATCATTTAATTATGTGCTTCCTTTAAATTGAAAAACATCAATCCTTGCCCAGATTAGCCTTAAATTACTCAAATTAACTTTTACAAATTTTACTTTACATTGAAAATTTTAGCTGTTAATTCATTCATAAAGATATCATTCACATTGGCAAGGACTTCATGGTAAAAAAATACCTGTTTTAAAACCGTTGAATCTAAAAGAGCATTTAAAAAGTAACCCCCAATATTTTTGAAGATGAATTTGTTCTTAACGATAATGAATTAAGCATTTATAAGGCTTCATCATTTGTTCCAGTGGTTTCTACAAATACATTTCATTTGGACAGAATGGAAAAAACAGAAAAGCATGTTTACAATATTTTAAAAAATTTTGCTACGTATATATATTGTCAAGCAGCTATTTGGATGTGTGCAAAGGTGACGCTTCTGCAATATTAATTAATTAAAAATTCCTTCCATTAATTTCTAACTCAGTAGGGAATATTTGTATGAGAAAAATTCACAAATATATTCATTAAAAAATATTTTATACACACACACACACACGTGCGTGCACAAATTTATATATATATAGTGAAGAAATAATATTCTAAAAAATGTGGAAGTAAATAACAAATATGGTTATAACAATGAGAAATAATTTTATTTTGTCCAAAGTTAGGTGAAGAGTAATAACTCTAAAATATTAAAAAACATTAAAAACATGTTGACTACTCTTTTTTTTTTTTTTTTAATACAGTTGTAAACATGTTGATTTCATATATTTCGAACTAGCATTTAAATAGAGTAAAAAGAAAATTTAAATAAAATCAATTGCAAAATATATAAGAATGTTATAGAAAAAAATTGAAATATGAAGTTGATTACTTTTTTTTTTTTTTTTTTTTTTTTTACTAGACAGAAAGGAAATTGGTAAAAACTATTTTTTCCATAAAGAAGAAAACTGACTTTTAAAATATATAAAATGTAGTTTCAGTTATTCTACAGTCGAAGTTATACACAGACTTAGTAAAGAACGAGATGCTGTTATATGAAAATCCAGATTCAGTTTTATATTAATATATTTTATTATTTCATTTCCTACTGCATTGTTTGAAATGCTTTTGTTGTGCATAGAAAATGAAAATAACTTGACCTTTGATTAAACATGAAAACTTTCCCTTCAATCTAATTTAGTCTACAATGTTTATCTGATTCCGAGATAAACATCGAAGAAAGTTTTTTTTTTTAAAAAGGTTAAATTGATCACACCTTGTGCTGTAATTCCTCTCAATTTTAAAGATTAAGTTATTTCACATTATATAAAATAAAAAAAAAATTTTTAAATCATTTACAAATTTTCTCATCAGAGTAGCACAGCTACCAACTTTCTTTTATTTACTACTTGATGAGATCAATATATTAGGAAATCTGCTTAGAGATTTAGGAATTTCTGGAACAGAATATATTGTTTACTGAATGAGACTATTAGAAGTCTGCTTACTCCCATTAGTCAGTATGGTTCTGTTGAAAAACATGTTCCCTATATCTTAATTCATTCTGAAACTAAAGACTTTAGTAAAATAACTTGTTTTTATTAATCTGGTATTTGGAACTTAACATGAAATTTTGATGGGATGTTTTAATTTAAAATCACTAAAACAGGAAACTTGTATCAAAGAACTAGGAGCAGTTTTGGATAGATTGGTACATCATTATCATGATCATCATCCTCAACAACAACAACAACAATATCTAACATCCGTTTTCCATGTTAGCATGGGTCAGATAGCTTGACAGTAACTGGCAAGGCCAAGGGCTATACCAGGTTCCACAGTCTGTTTCAGTATGGTGTCTACAGCTGAATGTGCTTCCTAATGCCAACCACTCTACTGAGTATACTGGGTGCTTTTTACATGGCTCCATCACCATATCAAAAGGATTGTTGTTGTTGGCACTCCGTCGCTTACAACGTCGAGAGTTCCAGTTGATCCGATCAACGGAACAGCCTGCTCGTGAAATTAATGTGCAAGTGGCTGAGCACTCCACAGACACGTGTACCCTTAACGTAGTTCTTGGGGATATTCAGCATGACACAGTGTGACAAGGCTGACCCTTTGAATTACAGGCACAACAGAAACAGGAAGTAAGAGTGAGAGAAAGTTGTGGTGGAAGTGTACAGCAGGGTTCGCCACCATCCCCTGCTGGAGCCTCGTGGAGCTTTAGGTGTTTTCACTCATTAAACACAATGCCCGGTCTGGGAATTGAAACCGCGATCCTATGACTGCGAGTCCGCTGCCCTAACCATTGGGCCATTGCGCCTCCACATTTCAAAAGGATTAACCTTATTGATATCAACATACCTTAAACAGAGAGTGCTTGGTTCTATGATAAGAATGAGTTGTATTCAGTAACTTAGGGTGAAAACTAGTCTGAAAAGTTCTCCACAGAAATCCTTAATGTCAAGTCTATGGATGCCCAATGTCGGAAGATTGATTAACAAGATAGCTGTTGTGTCTTTGTAAGAATTACTTCATGCATTTATGTCATGAATGTTATGCAAATACAGTTCTATAACATGATTACTTGGGCAAATACATCACAAATAAAAATCTCAATCACAACCATCAGCAAACAGAACGTTCATATATTGAAAGACTTTGCTACAGTTCATAAAAGAATAAGATATTTATAAAATGTATTTATCTAAACCATGATAAAACTACCACATAAGCACTGAACTTTAATATTGATGTACAAAAGAACAAAAAAAAAATCTTTCTTTTCTCCATTTCTGCAAGAAATACTTAGCAAATCAAGTGCCCATAATGTAATAACACTGTCAACTTACAAAGTACAACTTTGAGTATGATTTCCTGTTCAGTTACAAACCACTTAACTGTTATTTCCTTATATTTAACAGGACAGATCAGTAAAATCTTAACCAATGAAAACAGTTATGATTTTTATTTAACAAGAATGCTTTTCTTGTTAAACCAATGAAATTCCTTTTCTCCCTTTCTTCTCCAAAGGCTGTCTCTAGATACTTTCTCTTAGTAAATAGCAACTCACTTTTCTCTTCAAAAGAAAAATAGACAACAAAAGGAGAACAGCAGTGTTTTCAATCAGGAAATTCATGAATGCTGTGTGGCTAAGTCCTTCCAGTTTCTATCTTGATTTTTCTAACTTTATTATAGAAATATAGAATAAGAATAAGAATAAACTTGAGGTCGAGAATTCTATTACATACAAATATTAATATTGGTTTCAAATTTTGGTACAAGACTAGCATTTTCAGTGGGAGTGGAATGAGTGGATTAAACCCACTCCAGTGCTCAATTGGTACTTGTTTTCTCAATGCTGCTGAGCATCTTGTCCAGGATGCTAACAATTCAGCCTGCTAGCCACCTTACAAATATTAATATTCAACTTTTGCTTTTTACATTCCAGAGTTAAAGATACAAGTAAAGTTTATAGAGTAGAGTTAATCCAATCACATATGAAAACTTGGCTTTGTGTCGAGTGATGGATAAAATAAAAATCAATGCTACAATACACACACACACACACACATATATATATATAAAACTACTGAATATATAACAGATTCATGCCAACAGGGAAAACAAAAATTATGATGGATGATGACATCTTTTAATGTTATGAGAATCTTTTTTTTGTTTCCTGTTCAACATATATATATATATATATATATATATATATATATATATATATATATATATATATTTATTCGGTTTTAATGGAATCTTGGGCAAGTGTCATCAACTACAGCCCCAGGCCAAATGAGGCTTAGTGAGTGGATTTGGTAGATGGAAACTGAAAAGCTCATCATGTATATTAAAGAATGTGAAAGGAAAAGAGACCTTTGGATGTCCTTCCAGACAGACAAGATTGATGTGGTTGATGTTCATGATGAAAATCTGTAGGTCAGTCATTTGAAAGAACAATGTGAGAAGGGTAGAATTATAAAGATTTGCATTTCATGGTGGTGGTGGTGGTGGTGGTGGTGGTGGTGGTGGTGGTGGTGGTAGGAAGCAAAGGTTTTAATGCAGGGCCTAGAGGAGAAATCTATTAAGAGTGATGGTAGGAAGAACGATTGGTGGATCAGGTGGTCCTGGCTGGCAAGGGATACAGTCGTCTAGTTCAGAAGAGCAAAAGCTTTTCATTTCTATATTTTAAAATCCAAACTAAAGGGTTTCTACATGGAGATCCTGTGAGGCTTGAGAAATTGATGTTTCGTTTGACTCTCTCTGGAGATCAAATATGGGCATCAAAGGAATTCTAGTGGGTTGATGTTCTGGCAAATAAGGACTATACACTGTTGCGTGTGGTAATAGGAGCAATGATGCAAGACAGTATGAGAGGCAAGAAGTGTCGGAGAGAGGAAACAGTGAGTCTGTGAGTGAGAACTGTGTATTGACGAGCAAATCGTTGTCAATTAAAAAACTGGCATTATTTTGGATGCAGTCTCATGTGCATAGGCATTAACAACATCCCACAGATACAAGTAGAACCCCAATGCAAGTCAACTGATACTAGAGAACTGAGTGAGTGCAATATTAACGTTGAATTTGAATTTTTGCAGGTTAATGGAAATGAGTTGCAGACAATATGCAGTTCTAGAAAAGAGAGGGCTGAAAAAGGGTATTTATCGTAAAAGCTGATACATAGGCGCAGGCATGGCTGTATGGTAAGGGGTTTGTTTTCCAACCACATGGTTCTGGACCCCTTTGATTGGTTCCAGTTTCAGTCCCACTGTGTGGCACCTTGGGCAAGTGTTTTCTACTATAACCTCAGGTCAACCAAGGCCCTGTGAGTGGATTTTGTTGACAGAAAGTGAAAGAAGCCTGTCATATCATCATCATCATCATCGTTTAACGTCCGCTTTCCGTGCTAGCATGGGTTGGACGATTTGACTGAGGATTGGTGAAACCGGATGGCAACACCAGGCTCCAATCTAATTTGGCAGAGTTTCTACAACTGGATGCCCTTCCTAACGCCAACCACTCAGAGAGTGTAGTGGGTGCTTTTACGTGTCACCCGCATATCTATATGTGTGTGTGTCTGTGTGTCTCCCATCACCACTTGACAAATGGTGTTGGTGTGTTTATGCTCCCATAACTTACCAGTGTGGCAAAAAAGAATGATAAAATAAATACCAGGCTTTAAAGAAAACAAAAGTACTAAGGTGAATTCTTCAAGGAGGTGTCCCAGCATGCTCACAGTCTAATGAGCAAAACAAATAAAAGTTAAAAGATAACCTACAATTTATATACTGTTTTGTTATCAGAACACTTAAAATATGTTCATAATAATTTTTCTTTCTTCGTTAATTTCATTATAAAATTTGGAGTTCAGAATAATTACTCTTGTTGAGTTGTTAATAGATTTACAACTATCCCATGGATAACATTTAAATATGTTATGTTTTAGTTGTGATATATGCCTTAAATGTTATGATCTTATGCTTATTTGGTTTGGAACAATGCCATACAAAAACAAAATATTTCCATGAATTGTAGGGATTCTTAAACCCAGTGTCTAATTCCTGATTCTGAAAATGAGCTGAATGACACTCTGGTCAGTCTATCTAAGGAATAGTTCCAAAAGTAAACTATGTACCTTATTACTTAGAAATATAGAAATATGACAAGACTTCACAAAATTCTTCAACAAATATGAGCTTAAAACTTATAAGCTAAAGGCCAAATGCCTTATCCACTTAACAGTTTTGCTTCTACTATAAAACAAAAAGATAACTTGTTTGTTTTTTTCTTTAGCTTTTGGGGGGAAATAAAGAACAGATAATCCGAGAATTGCTTTCTGATCAATGTTCCATATTGATTTTTGACAAAACCATTTTTCATGCAAGTTTAATTCTTTTAGTTGTTTTTTGTTAGATTCCCCACTTCTACTTTCTTTTTTGGTTTTTTTTTTTTAGAGAAATCACTCAAAATTTCGACTGTGTGTTCTCCACAACCTTCCAATTTTTTACCACATCTAATCAGCTGGTCTATGACAGATAATTTCAAACAGTCAAGTCAAAAATCAAAAGGAATTTTTCATGAAACAATACACAATATTTTAATAATGTTTTCAATGACAAAGAGATTATTAAACAATGAAACAAACAAAACCTAAAGAAGAAACAGCATAAAAAATACTTTTAACTTCCAAGTTTTACGAGAGTAATCAACAATAGTTATTGCAAAGAATTTTGTTATTTGTAAAATTAAATCCACAAACGAATTGTAAAGTATTTTGATAGAACAAGCATGTAAGTATCTATTATCTTTTACTTGTTTCAATCATTGGATTGCAGCCATGCTAGGGCACTACCATGAAGGTTTTAATCAAACAAACCAACCCCTAAACCTAAAGGAGTGTGTTTAATACGTAAATTGGTATATCCAATAATTTTTATACTACCACATGTGATGGCTATTTAAGCAATGTGTCCGAGGATAAATAATGGGTTAGATGGATGCTGATAAAGGGACAAAAACCCTTGAAATATGGCATATGTGCCCGTTGCACATTTTTCATCTTTGATTTCATTGTTTGTTTACATTTGAATTCTTGGATATGAAACGCTGTAGCAAAAATCAGTGTGGCTATAAGGCTATAATTTCCATTGAATATCTGTAGAAATAACCTTAACAAAATTATATATATATATATATATACATATAAGGTTAAGAAGGGTATTGGATTCAACCAAACCCAAAGATACAGGTAATACCGAGTAAGTGCTGTATACCGGCTCACACTCACTCTCACTTCCTACTATAACTCTCCTCTTATAGATATAATTTTCCATTCCTCTAATATTTCTGTCTCCGATGAAGGGATACATTGGATTTTCCCTGAAACAGCTGTAAGACTTTATCCATAAAATATATTTCTAACTTTGCCATTGTTCTCTTTATCCTTTTCTCTCTTTATACATATATATATAAATTTAAATAATAAGGGTGAAAAATTCAACATTAATTTGATTAATATCAATTTAAAACTAGTGGCCTAGCAAATTGAAAAATCTGAAGATTCAGAAAAATTATATTACATACATATAAGAGGAATGACCACTAAGTGGACATCCCTTTTGCTAGAAGAAGACCACCTACGGTCTGACCACTAAGAAAAGATTGTTCTCAAGAAAATTCAGCAAACACCAGAATGTAAGTGAGTAAGACAAATGAAAAGATACAAAATATAGAGAATTAATCATAGACCGGTTTCGTTGTTGACTTATGTAATTGTCTGCAACTCTTCAGCATGATCATCCTTTGGAATATAATTTGCAGAACTATACACGAGACGTCCGCACGATTAATTCCTTATATTTTGTATCTTTTCATTTGTCTTGCTCGCTTACATTCTGGTGTTTACGGAATTTTCTTGAGAACAATCTATTCCTAGTGGTCAGACCAGACCGTAGGTGGTCTTCTTCTAGCAAAATGGATGTCCACTTAGTGGTCATCCCTCTTGTATATATGTATGTATGTATGCGGTTCTACACAATTTCTGCCTGCCAAATTCATTTACAAGGCATCGGTTGGCCTGAGCTATAGAAGACACCCAACGTGTTGTGCAGTGGAATTGAACCTGAAAACATATGGTTGCAAAACAAACTTCTTAACCACACAGCCATGCCTATGTATGTTTGTATGTACATACATAAGGGAGGTGGGGTTTAGGGCACAATGCACACACACACACACACACATTTGTATAAACACCCACATTTTCCATTTAACCATTGAGATAAGATTGTTCTTTTATACCATTATTTGGAAATCTAAGCTGATATTTAACCATCAAAGAATTGAAAATCTAATATAGAAAACATTAGTCTTTCATTGCATCTTGAATATTGACTTCTTGGATATTGACAAAATTTTATAAAAAAGAAAATTAAAAAAAAAAGAAAAGAAAAGGAGAAAAAAAAGCTTTCAATATTTTGATGCAAGAGACATAATTACAATGACAAAAGATTCGATATTCCATACCCAACCTAGTCTTAAAAGTCATCACCACATAAGCAGGCTGGGTTAAATTTTGGATGTAATAATAACTGTTTTATTTTCATTATGCACACACTAGCTAGTTCACTCAGCTTCTCTTCAATGCATTATACAATTTTTTTAAAATTTTTATTTCTTTATTTCATTTTGTTTTTGTATGACTAGATTTCCATTTTGGTAAAACAATTAGAAATTTAGGGCCTCTCTTTACAATAAACAGATTTTGTAAATACAATGATCAACCAATGTAATCTGATGCATAAAATTTATGATAAAATCAATGATTCTCTCTCTTTTTTAACAAATGAAATGGCCTACATCAAGAATTCAAGCTGATGTTAAAAATCAATATTCACATTAACTTAGTGAATACCAAGAAGCAACAACGGAAGCTTCAGTGAGAATGACTGACACTGAATTACCACTTAGTGTCACTAGCTTTAAAAATAGGCAATTAATTAGTGCAGCACCAGTCAACACTACCATAAGCTTTTGCATATGGATATACTAAATCTCTGTTCACTTAGACATGGCTGTAATTCTAATATAATTAGAAAAATGAATTTTTAATATTACATACTCAGACAGAAAATGGATACGATTTGACTTATTGCAGATTCTAATTTTTTAATTCCTCCCCATAACAACACACACATACACACGAAATTTAAACAATTTATGTTATAAAAAATAAAATTTATATATGTGTATATATATATATATATATATATATATATATATATATATATATATATATATATATATATATATATATATATATATATATATCAGAATATTATTCATTATATTTTATTGTTTGGTGTAATTATGAAGCAACAAGGATCTGGTTGCAAAAAAATAACAAAAACTAATAATGAATTCACATAATTATTATTATCCAATTATATTTTATGAATTTCTGATATCAAAGATACATGTTTTTTTTTTTTCTTTTTCATCATTCTAATACCTGGTTATTGATAACCATGTAATCCTGTATATAGAAACTGCTTTAACTGTAGTGTACGTTATTTTTAATTAATTCAATCATCTTTCCAGTTAAATTTGATGTTCAGGAGTAAAATTCTACCTTCACTTGTTTTGAAGTATAAATTAAACCAAATTAACTTCAGATATGATAATTTATTTTGTAGTACTTCAACAAAATTCCCCACTTCTATTCAAAGTGTCCCTGAGTTCAACCAAAGCAATTAGGTCTTTGAACCAAATTCGATGACTGGCACCCGTGCCAGAGGAACGCTAACAGCACCATCCAAGCGGGATCACTGCCAGAGCAGCGGTTTTGCTCCCATACCGGTGGCACGTAAAATGCACCATTTGAGTGCAATCGTTTCCAGCTTCACCTTATTGGCACTTGTGCCGGTGGCATGTGAACAAAACATTGGACTGACTCCTGTGCAGGTGGCACGTAAAAAAAACACCATTGAGCGTGGCTATTGCCAGTACCGCCGGACTGGACCTCGTGCTGGTGGCACGTAAAAAGCATCTATTACACTCTCGGAGAGGTTGGAGTTAGGAAGGGCATCCAGCTGTAGAAACTTTGCCAGATCAGATTGAAGTCTGGTGTAGTCATCTGGTTCGCCAGTCCCCAGTCAATTCGTCCAACCCATGCTAGCATGGAAAGCGGACGTTAAATGATGATGATGGAATAATTTTATTCTATTCTGCTAGTCCCTGTTTTCAATTAAATCCACAAAACAATCAAGAGTCAATGTGTTGATCAGTACAGTACCAAGTGTAAAATGATTTACTTTTAAATATAGTAACTATGACACTAATGTATAAATCACCATTATTTTGAATACACTTTTCTATGTTTGCACTGGTCATCTTTAGGGCAGTGTCTTGCCATTGTTACAATCTTGCAAGGTTCAGTTTCCTCAGACCAACTTTTACTATTTCTTCCCTTTTCATATGATCCATCTACTTCGACCATGTGGTACTTCTACACCCAACAAACACCCTCTGTATGTAACACATGACTGTCCCAAAACAGTATTCTCTCTTGCATGCTACATCTGAATCAACTTTAATAGCTGGTTCCTCTATTGAGACTACTTGCAGTAGACCTTTCTTCCATGTGTTCTCTTTCAACAACCTCTTCTGATATTTCCATGCTTCTTTCTTCTTAACATCAGTAAGGGTAATTGTGCTGCTATTACTTCATACAGGCTTTTCTACTATTACTTTTTTATTTGAACTGAAACTGTTTCATGATTTAGAACACCTCACACATCTTATTCTTTCATTGTAGAACACTACTAGCAAAGCTCTTTCATCTTTACTCATCACTCCATACACCTGATATATAGCTTCTAGCAACGTTTTAGCTTCTATAGCTCAATTTACAGTACTATTATACCCCATGAAGCCTTCATTTGTCTGGAATCTTGTCCTGTGACAAGCCTGGTTTATGACTCCTGACAAATAGTCTTCTGGAAACTTCAAGTTGTCCTCTGTTACAAATTACTGGAGTCTTAAGTGTTTTGTTTGAGTTATAATGAACACCAGAATCTATTAATAGATCTTTAGCCAATGTTCTCTCTCTCTCTCCATATATATATATATATATATATAATGATAATAATATTAGGGATAACAATCCAAATTTACAGGGAAAAATTCAATTTAATTTATCAAAATTAAAATTAAATTAAATTTCACAATACATAATATATAAATATATAATTTAGAGAAAAAAACCACAATTATTGAACTCATCCATGAAAAACCAGTCATAGAAAAATTTAATAAGTAAATACACTAAAAAGACCTATAATAAAAACCAAAAAAGTACAAAATAATAAATATTTTAATATTTATTACTTTGTACTTTTTTATGTTTATTATAAGTCTTTTTAGTGTATTTACTCATTAAATTTTTCTATATGTGATTGTGGATTTTTATGGATGAGTTCAATTGTGGTTTTTCTCTCTAAATTATATATCTATATCTATCTATCTATCTATATATATATAGCGGACGTTAAACGATGATGATGATGATACACACAACATGTAAAAACCATGTCTATACATAAAATATCTTCATGAGTAGAAGAAGGCCAATCAGCTACACTAGTTTTAAGCCTGTGTAGAGGTTTCATAGGTGACTGAGTTCCTTTCTGGGTATACAATCACTTTTGTTCATAGAGACAGTGCTTGTAAACAGCTGATGAATGTTGGTTCATGAAAACAACTGACTGGCTGTAGCTTCTGTTTAAAAGAGAAATACTTCAAAAATTTACACTTATTATTCTGGACATCACTGCTATTTGACATTGTTTACATATTCAGAAGCTGACACATGCAGTTCAGAGTCTTCAACATGTTATACTTCATGCCCAAAATTATTTATGCTCTTAGTGAATCTGAAGATTACATATTTTTCTAACCATTTAATAGCACACAAAACTTGAATTCATTAAAAAAACATATTTTTCATAAGTTGTCAAAATTTTCATTACACAAATATGACCTGCTTACTGACACAATTCCACAGCATTTTGGTTATGTTTGTGAATGACCAGCAATGATATAACTCAGGCTTTTTTTAATTTCCTTTTCCTCTTTAGTATTTAGCTTAGGACTACATGGACTTATATTTATGTAGACTGACTTTAGCCTTATGACACAGGGCCATCAATCAGTCATTAGTCATATCTCGGAATGTAATTAATATACTTTTGTGCTGTGTATAACTAACAAAGCAGTTGAGATGTCAAAATCATAAATTCTTCAGGCAAAAAATCTTAACAGAATTTCCTCCAGTTCTTTATATTCTGAGTTCTAATCCTGCCAAGGTCAACACTGCTTTTCATTATTTCAGGCTTGATAAAATAAGAACCAGTTAAACACTGGGGTTGAAGTAATCGATTTGTTCCATCACCTAAAACTACTGGCTTTGTGCCAAAATTTGAAACAGTATTATGTAAACTTAACTCTTTGGCATTTAAACTGACCACAGTCTTCTTGTTTTAAGCTCAAATGAGTCCAAATCTAACTTCTCACATCTATCCTATAATATCATACTAAAATAAAGAATCACATCATAGAAATCTTGAAGCTGTGGGATAATGCATGATTAATTCAAAACAATATGAATAAATAAGCATTACCTTTTCACCTTGTTTACCACATGAATATATTTTTATCATCATCGCACCTTTTCCTTTTCTTTTTATTTCCTTGATTTTATTTTTACCTTCCTCTTTCAGTCCTTTACATTTTTTATTTTGGCCCCACATAAAATATAAGGTATATTAGAACACTTCTCTGTTGTTAAATTCTTAGAAATTTAGTTTGTTATATAGATTAAATATATTTGAAAAGCATGGTGACAAAAAAAGGAGGAAAAAGAAAGAAAAGGAGGTAAGGAGAAGAAAAGCGACTGGCATGTGTATTGCTTTGTTGATCAAACTAATGAAATTCAGTAGGACAGGTGCAGGATGTCAAATTGGTTGTAGACCAAACTTGGCATCTGCCACCTATCCCACTTCATTGAAGCTATAAATCATTGAAGGAAGATAACTTCATAAACTTTAACTTTGCAGTACAATGTTTGTTGGATTGATAGAATCAAATTACTAATTTTTGGTTGAACAGTGTTAAGATAGATCTTCTTCATAAAAGTGTTTAACTCACAGAGCGGTATTTATCTAATTGACAGACGCAAACAATGTATTGCTGGTTGAATGGTCTGTCGTTCAAGTTTAAAATTTGCAAACTGACACGATCCCAATGTAATGAAGTCACAGAGAAGGCATGCTTTATACCATTGCTTCTTCTAAATTACAAGTAACACAATTTGCTAAGGAAAATGGTTATGGAGCTGCTGTAAAGCATTTTGGATCACCTCCAACTGAGAAAACTATGTGACTGGCAAAAACAAAAGAAACTACTTTAGCAGGTAATAAAATCAAAATACAATATTTACACTAAAAATTAAAGATGATGGAACTAGAACGAGAGCTTCTGTACGACCATCTGTGCATAGGCAGCTTTCCTCCTGGCTAGAGCTATTTTATATGAAGTATTATTGATATATGTTGTTAGCTTAGACAAAGACTTGCTACTAACTTAAGGAAACGCTTTTGTAAAGAGATATTTGCAGCACCAAACAATGATGATGATGAAATACAATAAATTTTCAAATGGTTGTTAATACAAAATACTTATTTTGTCATAAATAAACCTAACTATTCTCAAGTGAGATGGTATCACACCTTCAATTTCTAGTAAATTTAGCACACTATTACCTAGTTATTTTCTCTATTCATACTTGCCATGCTATGGTGCTATAGATAGAATAGAAGCTCACAACTAATTCACCTGAGTAGCTTTTATACAACTTCTAATTCAACTATAATTCCTAAGAGGTAGATTGATTCATACAAAAATGTTAACATACAAAAATGTTAACATACAAAAATGTAGATATATTTTCTCTTACATTGTACCAATGGTTTTTTTCATTGAAAACATAAATAACATGAGAACATTATATTGCAACTATAAATAAATTTGCAAAATCACATTTAGAATCTAAATGCTTTTTAAAGTTACACAAGTACTGAAGTATTTTGGATAGTCTATATCAAAATTTGAATACTTACTATCATTAAAAATCATCTTTAAGGACCAAAATCCAGCCTAACACAATTAATTGGAACATATTGAGAAAGAACTGTTTGCTCTAAAATAATCAGTATTTTATATATGAAACTTAGGGGAGGATATGAATGGAATATGGATTTACTACCTACATATGAGAATGAATTATAAGTATAAAATATATGAAATGGATAAAAGGAAGATAGCAAGTTTTCAATTAAGATTTGTGGGGCCAAAATGAAAAATGTAAAAGACTGAATAAATTTTCAACAAATTATCTTTGATTTTAAGTAACAAAATTATTTCTTTATTTGCAACTGTAATTTTATAAACTGTCTTGGAGGATATAAAATAACTTCATTAAATGCAATCAAAATAGAGCTTTAAATGTGAAATTTAATTTTCTATATTTTATCCTAATTGATTTCCCATAATTACATCCTTTTGCAAAATCAATTCTGACTACCTTTCATGAATAATTTTCTTATATCTCCAGTCAATCCATTTCCTATAAGTATGTGGAATTAATAAATACTAAGGAAAAGTATGTATGGGAAGAAACACTTATTAGGTTGTGTGCAGAACATCAACAGTAAAATTACATTTATTTTGACTAAGAAAGAAGACAGTTTAGCAAAGGAATAATTATAATTGACTGCAACAGCCATAACAGAATTAGGAATAATGTTGACTGGAAGTCAGAACAACAAAGCATAGAAGTAGAGAATGTTAAGCAACAAAACAACTTGTGACTTCTTGTGATGAAACCTCATCACTTCCCCTTCCTAATGATATTTAATGGGTGACACCACAAAACAATATTTCATTTGCTTTAGGTCAATACGGTTAGACTATATTGCTATGTCAAGAAATATAATTTTCTTCTAACCAAAATATAGTCTTTGGTTGGGTGATAGGTCTTTGAAAAATAACAGTCAACTGTTTTTATTGATCTTTGCAGAGTTTATTTCTTGTACTAGTCTTCACAAAAAGAAAAAAAAACACAAAATAAAGATAAAAGAAAAAGAAAAAAAAACCCCAGTATCTCTAGTTTTTATATCCTGGCACAGACTCAAACAACATAAAACCAAAGTTATATACAATTTAGGACTGATGCATAACAGATAACTTACACCTCAATAAACTGAAATGATTATCCAAACTTTACAAACCAGATACTTAACCATACTGAAAATATCTCATACTTGCCATTATAGTCTAATATCTTGCTGTCAAACACCAAATAATTTGAGAGCTCACATTTTAGTAAAAGCTACAAATAACAGTCACATGTATTAACAACAAAAGCAAAGAAAACATTTCATTTTCTTGAATTTCTAATATCTATCACTTAGGATAAGAAAGTTGAAGAAACAATCATGCTAACTTAGAAAACAACACCATATCACTTACAGAACATTTGAATGCTGTAAGACAATATCTAATTAATCTGTAACCACACTAAATATTACAAAAGGGAAATACCAAACATATTGATCAGAATTTATTTAGTCAAAGGGTGACGACCTGCAGAGACACATCCATGATGAGAAAAATAATGAAATTTTAATTTCACAAATTTCTAAGCATGTAAATAAAGTATTAAACTATTGTTTGGGGATTAAGGATTAAAGAAATTATTTTCATATGGAATTTTAGCATGTTGGTCTGAAGGCAATGTTTAATTTTAGTGCAAATGAAATTTCACCCTTAGGCAAGAGGTACTTCACCTTTGGTTAGCGACGAACACAACATACACTAAGTATGAACAAATCTCATAGTATACTAAATCACCAGTGACAACAGTCATTTTTATATGCAATACTCAGTAGTTTTCAACTGTCCTTATGTACTATCATATCTACAACCAAAGGTCTTTTGGATCAGAACAAAGTCAACAGTAGAATAAATCATCATCATCATCATCATCATCGTTTAACATCCGCTTTCCATGTTGGCATGGGTTGGTCAGTTTGACTGAGGACTGGCAAACTAGAAGGCTGCACCATGCTCCAATCTGATCTGACAATGTTTCTACAGCTGGATGCCCTTCCTAACGCCAACCACTCTGAGAGTGTAATGGGTGCTTTTTACATGCCACTGGCATTGACTACACTCGAATGGTGCTTTTTATGTGCCACTGGCATAGGAGCTAGTCAGGTAGCACGGACAATGACCACGCATCACTATAAGAAATCATGGAATCATGATATTGACCAGACTATCGGATGTTGTTATACGTCACTGGTCTCAATGTGCTTTACATTGTTTTAGCCTTTGAATGATGCCACTCCACTGGGTAGGTGAACAGGTCAACATCCCCACTGATCGAAGACTATTCCATTGCATGGTGACCCATTTACAGCTGTGTAGACTGGAGCAACAGGGAATGAAGTGTTTTGCTCAAGAACACAATGCACTGCATGGTCTGGAAATTGAACCCATGATCTAGCAATCATGAATGCAACATCCTAACTACTAAGTCACCTTCACAGAATAAGAGATAGAGAAAAAAAAAGAGGCAGGATAATTTATATTAGGTTGTGAGGGGAAGAGGGATAGAGTCAATGACATTTGTGAGTACTCCTCATCTGGTGAGTTTGGTATGACGGATGTTCGTTTTAAACTTCTGCAGAACAATGTCTACAAGAACTGAAGACCTGATCAACAGCGTGTAACTTTGCTAAAATCACACAAAGACCAGGTAATGATGTTAAACCAGGCAGCATATTAGAGCAACCACTTAGAAGTTAAAGGGGAAGCAGAGAACACAATACAATGTCTATTGTTACTGAACTTTTAGTTTTAAACGAAAGAACCATATAGTAATTTACAAAGTATTCAACGCAGAAGGAATGTGATTGATGGAGAATAACATTGATGAGGAGAAATAAATGTTTGTTTTAAATTATTTACTTTCTGTTAATGTTCTATAACCTTATCTCTACTCATATGTCATATTAATTGTTTTCAACAAATTTTAATAATATATTATTAATATCAAGAATTAAATGCTTATATTAGTTTTCCATTCAATTGAGTTTCTCTAATATCGCAACTTCTTGCTTCATTGCTAAGCTTAATATCTGCTTATCTTATCCCAAGCTAGCTTATTAAAATTTACAAAGATTAATTTTAATAGTTGTAATATATATATATATATATATATATATATATATATATATATACATGGGTGTGTGTGTGCATGCATATGTGTGTGTGTGTGTGAAAATCTGATTTATCTTATTCAAGTACAGGATGAATACTCACAAAACCACATCTATTATAAATCACTTTACACAGAAGGTTTGTGTGACATTTAATTACATATATATAGCAGCAAAGAGGCTAAATTCAATCTTATATATATTATATATCTGTAGCTCAGTTAAAGAATTTTAATATTTCTTCTTCCAACTATCTCACCATTTTTTCCTATTTGCTTTCACTTCTGAAATCAATCAATATTATGTATGTATAGATGTATGAATTGATGATGGTACCTGTACATAATATCTCAACAGTAACCCAAATTTCCATCAAACTACAA